>NC_040905.2:7674191-7822170 GCF_004126475.2 Phyllostomus discolor | reverse complement strand
ACATTGATGTGAGAAACATCAATTGGTTGCCTCTTGGGTGTCCCCAGCTGGGGACCTGGCCCACAACCCAGGCATGTGCCCTGACCGGGAATTGAACCAGGGACCTTCGCTTTGCAGGACGACATTCAACCAATTGAGCCACTCTGGTCAGGGCATGATACCAAATATTAATAAAAGACCACTTCAAAGGTAAATGTTAAAATTTTTATTAAGTTGAAATAAAATAATAAGATTATAAAACCCTTGGTTTTTGAATTGATAACTTTTATAAAAGTAATACTAATTTTAAGCACTAAAATACCCCCAAGTTGTTCTTTCTGAGTAAAAAAAAAATGCCTTGAAGGACTCACATAAAAATCATATTGATGTCCTGGCTGGCGTAGCTCAGTAAATTGAACTCGGGCTGTGAACCAAAGTGTCGCAGGTTCGATTCCCAGTCAGGGCACATGCCTGGGTTGCAGGCCATAACCCCCAGCAACCGCACATTGATGTTTCTCTCTCTCTCTTTCTCCCTCCCTTCCCTCTCTAAAAATAAATAACATCTTTAAAAAAATCATATTGACAAGTAAATGAGAAATGATCTTTGGAAAAGAGTAATCAATCTCTGAGAACATTTCTCACACTGCAATAGGTACCCTTCATTTGTTTGTGCACATATCACACAATCAATACTGAGTATTCAGAGGGTGTTGCACCCCTCTAGAGGTAACAGTAAGGGTAAGGAAAGAAAAAGAGGGCTAAACGTGTGAATCTTTACCTTTGGCAGGAGAAAAAGCGCACTAACTACTTCACAAGTACGAAATCTTTGGTGTAAAAGTGGTGTCTCCTGAATGAAAGTAATACTTTTGTTGTTTAAGCTTTTGAAATGAGCAATAGTATGATTTTTTAAATTTTAATTTTAACTTTAAAAAAGTTTTTAAAGAGAGGGGAAGGGAGGGAGAAAGAGAAACATCAACTGGTTGCCTCTCGTTCAGCCAGGAACAAACCCATAACCCAGGCATGTGCTCTGACAGAGCCTTGAACCAGCGACCCTTCGCTTTGTGGGAAGATGCCTAACCAACTGAGCCACACCAGTCAGGGCTAGTTGATGTTTTTCTAAGTTTCCCTCTGAATCCTTCGAGATCGGCCCCCAAAGGATAGACCTAGTCAGGTTATTGTCACCAACAGATTTGGTCTCTCGCTGGGTCTTGACAATACATAGACGGTGCATTGAAATTGGACAATTTGAGAAGAGTTTAATAAAGGGACTGTTTCTAGAAGACGGAGCAAGATGTAAAAACAGCACAAGGGAGAGCACGAGACACTGGGCCTAGTGACAGCGAGGCACATTACTGCCCCAGGGTCCAGAGGGAGGGAGCAGTGCTTTCTCCAGTGGGAACTGTTGCGGGGAAAGGGTCTGGGGTCTGCTCAGTGGAGGGACACGGCGGGCTGCAGTGACCTGCAGGGAGGTATCCCAGGGAGTAAATATCCACTCCTTACCTCCGAAATGCCAGGGTGGCCCTTGGGCGAGATTCAACTCACAACCGGAGAACAAGAGGTCCATCTAGGCAGCTGACGCAGGGCAGCCTTTTAGGGTTCCGAGCAGGTTGGAGAGTGGACCTAGAGGGGCAAACAGAAGACACCCAGCAGGTCCCTCCCTTTCTATTCCATTCTTCCATTTCTCTTTTTTCTTTCTTCCTTTACTCTTCTTTATTGAGCATCTATTATGCGCAAGACATCAGATTAGAAACCAAGAAGACACGGAAACAGAAGGAGACATCCTTCTCCAGTTGTGCGATCCTAAAAATCTGTTCCCTCTTTATTGTAAAACTATAAGCTCATTATACATAGTTTTGAAAATGCAGAAATACACAGAGAAGAAAGGAACATAAAAATAATCAGTAATCTCACGACTCAGTAACTAGTGGTGTAGTCCTCTAGCTCATTAACAATACCTTTATGTGTTTTTCCCATGTGTGCATATTTACAGGCAGCACTGAATTACATTTTTCGGTCTGTGCTAGGGCCAAACGTGGCCAAGTTGAACCCAGTGTCAGGGGCAGGCGGCATGAACTGTGTGAAACATTGGTGTTCAAGACGTCTTCAGAAGGTCTGCATTCAGGGCATGAATATAATTTAAGGGTGTCATTGTACAGCGCACAGGTCCTCTTAATCAAACGTGCACAGATTTAGGATCGCTTGTTTATATTCGTTACTTACAAACTTGAGAACATTTCATTGGGACTTGACTTCTGTTGTGTCAACAGACTGAAGAGTCTGCCCGATGGTTTGCCTCTTCAACATCTGCAAATTCTTTCTTAAACACCTGAAGCCAATTTATAGTTTGTACAAGAAAGCAAATAAAAGTTATTTTTTTAATTGTTAAAAAAGGTTTCTTCTTGGTTGACATGCTTGGAAGAAATGTACCCCAATGTGATACAAAGACTGGCCGTGGGGACAGAGCTGCCCCACAGATCGTATTAGCTCACAGCCCCTTGGCTCAAACGTGGTCACATCACCACGTGTCGTTACAAAGGAGTTTGGGAAATGTAGTCACTATTCGAGTGCTCACACATCCAGAAAGAGGGGAGCAGGGGGCAGTTTGCCATAATGTCATACCTTGTCAACACCAGCAGAGGCCTGGAAGAGGAAGATAAAGTCACCAAATGGCATCCTAGCTGTCCAGCCCTGCCGCGGTAATCATGGAATGCTGCTATTTATTGTAGGATATAAATCACTTTAGTTACAAGGCGGAGGGGGTAATGCTGTAGACTCCTGAACCAAAGAGAGGCTTTTGAATGATGTTACGCTGAAGAAAGATTTTAGAGTGTGCACTCTTCTAAGTAAAATAAGGTTGCTATTGCGCTGTGGGTACGGCCCGCCCCTGCCCCTCAGCTACACAGCAGGGCTTGAAGCTTCTTTCTACTAGTCTGTAACGGGAACAGAAACTGCACTGTTCCCTAACCCAAGGTGTTGGCATCCTTTACACATTTTTGGCAAGTTTTTTTTAACTGTTAACACAGCGTGGTTTTGCCATTTGCGCGTGCACACAACCCACCTGAGCTGGTTGTGAAGCCGCACATTGTTGGAATTCCCCTCGGAGACTCGGTCCGAGGCAGGGGGTCCGAGGCAAGCCCCAGGAATAGCCTCTGAGCAGGAGCTCCCACCGAGGCAGAAAACCCCGGGGCACATTCTGAAAACCTCAGGTACAGCCAGGTCTGCAAACCTGTTTTCCAGTGCTCCAAGAAAGACTGTTCTTCTGGGCCGCAAACCCCGGCCTCGACGAGTTCCCTGCGTTACCTACCGTTCTCACTAAAACCGTCCATCACCTCCGGCTGGAAAACTGGGGACAGAGAGCTGGTGTGATGAGGTGATGATGCGGCAAACACTTTGATCCACTTAAGATTAGGGTTGTTCTGCTGGTAGATGTTTGTATTAACGCTTCTCACCTTGTCTGTAAGTTGTGTGCCTGATAACATTGAAAAGATGTCCTTTGGGCCCTGGCTGGTGTAGCTCAGTGGACTGAGTGCGGGCTGTGAACCAAAGTGTCGCGGGTTCGATTCCCAGCCAGGGTACATGCCTGGGTTGCAGGCCATAACCCCCTGCAACCCCACATTGATGTTTCTCTCTCTTTCTCCCTCCCTTTCCTCTCTAAAAATAAATAAATAAATAAATAAATAAATAAAATCTGAGAAAAAAATGTTCTTCCATTTTTCTTTTTTTTTTTTCTGCTTTAGAGCATCTATTTTCTTTTTTCTTTTTTTTTTCATTTCAATCATTGTTCAAGTACAGTCTTCTCCCCCCTACTCCTGTTCCAGCCCATCCACCCAACCCTCCCCCCTTCCCCCCATTACCCCCCACCCCTAGTTTTTGTCCATGTGTCCTCCAAATTTGTTCCTGTAATCCCTACCCATTCCCCCCTGAAATTCCCTCTTCTCTCCCCTTTGGCCACTGTGAGACTATCCCCTATTTCAGTGTCTTTGGTTATATTTTGCTAGTTTTTTGTTTTGTTTTGTTTTGTTGTTTAGATTCCTGTTAAAGGTGAGATCACATGGTATTTGTCTTTCACTGCCTGGCTTGTTTCACTTAGCATAATGCTCTCCAGTTCCATCCATGCTGTAGCAAACGGTAGGAGCTCCTTCTTCCTTTCTGCTGCATAGAATTCCATTGTGTAAATGTACCATAGTTTTTTGATCCATTCATTTACTGATGGGCATCTAGGTTGCTTCCAGCACCTAGCTATTGTAAATTGTGCTGCTATGAACATCAGGGTGCAAAGGTTCTTTTGTATTGGTGTTTTAGGGTTCTTAGGATAGAGTCCCAGCAATGGAATTGCTGGGTCAAAAGGCAGATCCATTTTTAGTTTTCTGAGGAAGTTCCAAACTGCTTTCCATAATGGTTGTACCAGTCTGCAGTCCCACCAACAGTGCACTAGGGACCCCCTTTCTCCACATCCTCTCCAACACTTGTTGTTTGTTGCTTTGTTTATGATGGCCATTCTGACTGGTGTGAAGTGGTATCTCATTGTGGTTTTAATCTGCATCTCTCTGATGGCTAGCGATATTGAGCATCGCTTCATGTGTCTTTGGATTTTCTGTATGTCCTCCTTGGAGAAGTGTCTGTTCAAGTCCTTTGCCCATTTTTTAATTGGGTTACTTGTCTTCTTAGAGTGGAGTCGTGTAAGCTCTTTATGTATTTTGGAGATTAAACCCTTGTCTGAGGTATCATTAGCAAATATGTTTTCCCATACAGTTGGTTCTCTTTTTATTTTGATACTGTTTTCCTTAGCTGTGCAGAAGCTTTTAATTTTGATGAGGTCCCATTTGTTTATTCTTTCCTTTATGTCCCTTGCTCTAGGAGACAAGTCAGTAAAAAAGTTTCTGCGTGAAATATCTGAGATTTTCCTACCTACGTTCTCTTCTAGGACTTTAATGGTGTCACGCTTTATATTTAAGTCTTTTATCCACCTTGAATCTATTTTTGTATAAGGTGTAAGTTGGTGCTCAAGTTTCATTTTTTTGCACATAGCTGTCCAGTTCTCCCAACACCATTTGTTGAAGAGGCTATTTTTATTCCATTTTATGTTGCTGCTGCCTTTGTCAAATATTAATTGACCGTAGAGGCTTGGGTTTATTTCTGGGCTCTCTGTTCTGTTCCATTGGTCTATGTGCCTGTTTTTATGCCAGTACCAGGCTGTTTTGATTACAGTGGCCTTGTAGTATAGTTTAGTGTCAGGTATTGTGATTCCTCCTACTTTACTCTTCTTTCTCAAAATTGCAGCAGCTATTCGGGGTCGTTTATGGTTCCATATAAATTGTTGAAGTGTTTGTTCTATGTCTGTGAAATATGCCATTGGTACTTTAATAGGTATTGCAATGAATGTGTAAATTGCTTTTGGTAGTATGGACATTTTAATGATATTAATTCTTCCAATCCATGAACACGGTATATGTTTCCATTTGTTTGTGTCTTCCTTGATTTCTCTCCTCAGTGTTATGTAGTTTTCTGAATATAGGTCTTTTACCTCTTTGGTTAGGTTTATTCCTAGGTATTTTATTTTCCTTTTTGCTATTTCAAATGGGATTTTTTTCTTGATTTCTGCTTCTGCTGTTTCATTGTTGGTGTACAGAAATGCCTTTGATTTCTGGATATTGACTTTGTATCCCGCTGTTTTACCAAATTCATTTATTAGGTCAAGCAGTTTTTTGGTGGAGTCTATAGGATTTTCTATGTACACTATCATGTCATCTGCAAACAGTGACAGTTTTGTTTCCTCCTTTCCGATTTGGATTCCTTTTATTTCTTTTTCTTGTCTGATTGCTGTGGCTAGAACTTCCAGTACTATATTGAATAGAAGTGGTGAAAGTGGACATCCTTGTCTTGTTCCTGTTCTTAGTGGAAAAGATTTTAATTTTTGCCCATTGAGTATAATGTTGGCTGTAGGTTTCTCATATATGGCCTTTATTATGTTGAGGAATGCTCCCTCTATTCCCACTTTACTGAGTGTTTTTATCATAAATGGGTGCTGTACCTTATCAAATGCTTTTTCTGCATCTATTGATATGATCATGTGGTTTTTGTCTTTGCTTTTGTTTATGTGATGTATTACATTTACTGATTTGCGTATATTGTACCATCCTTGCATACCTGGAATGAATCCAACTTGGTCATGGTGTATGATCTTCTTAATGTACTGTTGGATGCGGTTTGCCAGTATCTTGTTGAGGATTTTAGTGTCAATGTTCATCAGCGATATTGGCCTGTAGTTTTCTTTCTTTGTTGTGTCTTTATTGGGTTTGGAATTAAGATGATGTTGGCCTCATAAAAAGAGTTTGGTAGTCTTCCATCTTTTTGGATTTTTTGAAATAGTCTGTGAAGGATAGGTGTTAGTTCTTCCTTAAATGCTTTGTAGAATTCTCCTGTGAAACCATCTGGTCCAGGGCTTTTGTGTGTTGGGAGTTTTTTGATTACTGCTTCAATTTCTTTTGCTGTTATTGGTTTGTTCAGGCTTTCTGCTTCCATTTTATTGAGTTTTGGAAGGTTATATTTTTCTAGAAATTTGTCCATTTCATCTAGGTTTTCAAATTTCTTGGCATACAGCTCTTTGTAGTGATTTGTTACAATCCTTTGTATTTCTGTGGTATCTGTTGTAATCTCTCCTCTTTCAGTTTTGATTGGGTTTATTTGGGTTTTCTCTCTTTTTTTCTTGATGAGTCTGCTTAAAGGCTTGTCGATTTTGTTTATCTTTTCAAAGAAACAACTCTTGGATTCATTGATCTTTAGAATTGTGCTTTTAGTCTCTATGTCATTTAATTCTGCTCTGATCTTGGTTATTTCCTTCCTTCTGCTTGCTCTGGGCTGTCTTTGTTGTTGTTCCTCGAGTTCTTGTAGACGTAGGGTTAGGTTGTTTGTTTGAAATGTTTCTAACTTTTTTAGGTGGGCCTGTATCGCTATGATCTTCCCTCTCAGGACTGCCTTGGCTGTGTCCCATAAGTTTTGGGTTGTTGTGAGTTCGTTTTCATTTGTTTCCAAAAACCGTTTGATTTCTTCCCTAATATCATTCTTGACCCATTCATTGTTTAATAGCATCCTTCCATTTTTCAAAATGTTCTTTTTCTTTGCTCCCTGGCTAAGACTTGAATGTTCCCTCAAGCCTCCATCCTGAAAGGGTCAGTCCAGGTCCCCCGCCCCGGACTGCTCACGACCCCATCAGGCCAGTTTCCACCCCGCTGGACTGCCCAGGACTCAGTTGTCCCCCACCTGCTCGGCAGATGGCAGCTCCATTGGAACTCTCTCCCACCGCGCCCAACAGACACCTGGCACCAGCCACAGTGGCCAGTGGCCAGGCTGACCCTTCTGCACCTGGGAACAGCCTGCCTTTTACCTAACCCATTGTCCCAGCTCACATCCTGGAACCCTGAGGCACCCGCCTGGAAGAACAAGAGACTTACCCCTCCCCTATCCCCTATCCCCCCCTGCAAACCCCTCACCTCTAATATTTAACACCTGCCACACTTCCCACAGTGGGTGGGAGGAGGGATGAAGCAAGGGAGGAGGAAATACTGCTAATACCAGGCACATCAGTTAATAGTACAGGTATCCTCCTGTCACCCCAGCAGGCTGAAATGGGGGACAGAGTGGCCAGAGTGGCTTGAGGAAGGGCGGCGTTAAGGGACAGGCCGAGGATCTGAGAGGTGCAGGGTCAGAGGATGGAAGGAGAGGAGGAGGCCCGAGTGCTGCGGTGGGTGGGTGTGGGCGGGTGTGGGCGGGCGTGTTCCCAGAGGACTGCAGACTGCCGGAGGCACTGGATCAAATTGGAACCAGTTCCCCAATCTGTGGGCCAGACCTCCTTTTCTGATGCTTGTACGATAAAAGGTGAGATGGAAATTTCAGAAACTTAAGAGACAGACCTGTCAAAGGATGATTCTGTCGCCTCTGTGCTCTGCCCAAACCGTATTTAGAGTTATCCAAATATGACTCAGAGAGTTTCCGTCTGGGGCAGGCGTGGGCGTGCCCTCTGGCTCCTCCCTTCACCCCGGATCGTGCAGTGAGGATGCAGCTGCGCCCCCGCCCCCGCCCCCGGGCCCCGCAGCTGGCCCCCGCCCCCGCCCCCCCCAGCTGGGCTGCCCCGCGGATCTCAATTCAGTGCGGAGTTCCAGACGCCGCATCCCGGGCGAGCTGCTCTGGGCCGGCGCCTGAGCGTGCAGGGCACTGGAGCGGGGCCAGGCCTCCCCACGAGGGGGCTCCACCAGGCAGTCCGCGCTCCGGGGCTCCTCGTGGGTCTCCGTCTGGGAGCGGCGCTGCAGCCGGACCCTTCCTCCCCAGCCCTGGGGTCCCTGTCTCTGTTCCCTTCCCAGGTGTCCGACTGGAGGCTCTGCGAGCTCTCCCCACCCTCCCCGGCTCCCTCCTCCCTTTCGGCTTCACCGGCTGCACCTGCCCTTGAACTCTGTCTCAGCAACTGCCTCCTTGGAGGACCTGCGCGGGCACAAGTTCTTTGTGAAAAATGTTTCTTTTTTTTTTTAATTTATTTTTAGAGAGGGAAGGGAGGGAGATAGAGAGAGAGAGAGAAACATCAATGTGCGGTTGCTGGGGGTTCTGGCCTAGCAACCCAGGCATGTACCCTGGCTGGGAATCGAACCTGGGACACTTTGGTTCCCGCCCGCGCTCAATCCACTGAGCTACGCCAGCCAGGGCGAGAAAAATGTTTCTTCTTTTACCAATGTCTGCCACCCCCCTCCGCCCCCCACCCAGCGCCTCTGTGTGAAAGCAGACCCCGGGGAGTATGTCCACAGCTCTGAGAGTCTGCTGCCAGGAGGGACTTGCCCCACGGGCTGAAATCCGAGGCGGGGGGGCCCCGGAATCCGCCCGGTGCGCTCCCGCCTCCTCCCAGCTTCTCCGTGCTGGAAGGGTGAGGTCTCCTCCGCTCGTTCCTCAGTGCCTCGCATCTGGTCATCTCAGATTCCCTTAAAAGAAGAGAACATAAGAACAGGGACAATCTGTATAATTTTCAGATTTTCCTACTGCAATTTTCTCTCTAAAGTTTAGGAAAAAGCATCCTTATATTGCCATCTTCTGGGTCTTGAGAATGCCAGCAGGGAGCCACAGATACTTACGTCCGGCTCTGTTCACCTCTCTCCCATCTGGGGCTGACGTATTAAATACACTTCGTATAATTAAAATTATTTATTGAGTTGATTTGGAAAAGTTCTGCAACAACTTAATACATATCTAATATATCCAGAGGTCAGTTGTTTGTGTTTGCAGAAGATGGAGGCAAACATATATGGTTAAAATTTACAAGGCATTTGGCAGTCACCTTTGGCCATTAATTTCAGACTCTTCCAATGAAAGTTTCCGAGATTAATGCTAATAGAGGCATTGAGTAAAAAAGCTTTTTCATTGCTGGTGGGGGAGTAAATTAGTCCAGTCCTTTGGGAAAGCAATTTGACTGCATGTATAAAAAATAAAATAAAGCCCTGGCTGGCGTAGCTCAGTGGATTAAGCTCGGGCTGCGAACCAAAGTGTCGCAGGTTCAATTCCCAGTCAGGGCACATGCCTGGGTTGCAGGCCATGACCCCCAGCAATCGTACATTGATGTTTCTCTCTCTCTATCTCTCTCCCTTCCCTCTCTAGAAATAAATAAATAAAATCTTCAAAAAAATCTCTGTAACTTTTACTCTAGTGAATTTACTTTATATATTCATCCTACACCTATTCCTGTTAATGTATGCAAAGATGCATATGTGTAAAAATGAACATTCTTATGTTGTTTTTGCAAAGGGCTAGAAAAACCCAGAATGTGTAAGAAAGTGATGGTGCTATACCTATGCAATGTAGTTCTCTGAAGTTGATGAAAAATAATGTAGTTCTAAATATGCTGGTGATAATAACTGATACTTTTTACTGGCATATGTTTATGTGGGAAAAATGACATTTGGATTTCAGCCACTAGTCGAGTGACACAGTCAGATTTTAAAACTAGCACAGGAGGCAGTAAAGTACACTTTTAGCTTCATAACCTATGATACAATACATAAAATGAAGTAATTCCAGTGTAAATAATGTTGGGTGGTTGCTCCTCAAGAAACATTTAAACTAACAGGAAGAAAAACCATAGTGCTCTGTGAAACCCACATCATGGGGCGAAATTTACTGGCCAGTGTCATTTACTTACATCGACTATTTAATAATCAGGCATTACATAGTCATAGTGATCGTGCCTGGTATTGGTTGGGCCCTTTCCCTGATGATGTGCTGTCCTACACGCGTGGCGTGTGAGCAGTCAGCCGGTCCTCCCCGTGACTCTGGACAGTCGGAACACCGTATTCCTGTCTCCCGAGACTGAGAGCGAGGAAGACCGCGTGAGTGAGTGCTGGAGATGACACAGCCAGCCAACGGTCCAGTCGGCCGTTGTGTCCAAATCTTCTGCACTCGTGTGCCATGCTCTTTCTATCACAGCCAAATGGGGCCACGGAGGAACATTATTGGTGCCCATGCTGGCATTAGAATGCTTAGTAATGTACGTGAAGTGCCAATCACTCAGCCTGGCACATGGGAAGCACCCAAAAATGTGAACTCTATTTCTCATTGTTATTATTCTTACGTGGAGTGGAAAGAGGACAGGTCTTTTTCCTAGCGACAAGCGTCCTTCCCGCCCAGCACTCCCACTGAGCCCTCCCAGCTGCGTCGCTGCGCCCTGGCGCTGACCTGCAGCAGAAGCCCCGTGAAGGTGGGGGTTGTGTCCGTTCTGCACACTACTGTCGTCCTGAGGCCGAGGAGAGAGCTCCTGCTAAATGCTCAGCAGACATTTGGCAACTTGATTGAGAAATCATAAGATTCTCTTGTTCCTTTTTTTTTTTTTTTGACGGTGATATTGGTATCATTGACCTTCTCTTGGCCTCCTGGTCTCTAGAACTGGCGTGCTTTGAGGTGGTGCTTCTCAAGTTCCAGTGGTTACGAAACCTCCTGGATCTTGTGAAACACGTAGCTGCCGGCGAACAGTGAATCCCCAGAAAGCTGTACTGTGAATTTTCTCACCCTGTTGCGTGGCCTGCCACCCTGAATTTGGTTTGCACGTCAAGACTGGTGATGTCACACACATACCGCAAGGGTATAAAAATGCATCATGAAACTTTCTGGACTAGAACACCTCGAGGGCAGGCTTCCCAGCCGGTCCGAACGTGGCTCCAGAGAGCAGGGAGGGAGCGCTGGCGGGGGGTGGGGGGGGTGCATTGTAGTTCCGGGTGGGACTGGGGTAAGGCCAATGCCAGGCAGTGGCACACATCACTTTTGCTGATATCCCTTCAGGGGCAGTTAGCAATCCGGTCTCACCCAACTGGGAGGGAAGGTGGAAAATGTAGGCTTTATTTCCACACCGTCATGTGCCCAGTTCAACATCAGAGCTCCGTGACGACAGCACATGGGACAGTGAGCATCGGGGCTGAAACCAGCCTGTGCTCCAGTTACTAAATAGGCATTGGATGGGATAACACCAAGGGTGTGAAGTCATCTGCGTATGGTTTAGCACTGTTACAGGTTCTGGCTCCGGTGCCGCAGGTGGCTGTAGCTGTACCTTATGTAGGGGTTTTCATATGTTCCGTAGCATGCCAGGTGGGCTGAAGGTGGCCCTTAGTGGACAAGGCAAGCAAAGTGACATTTATTTCTGGCAATCACCAGGCACCCGATGGGGCACCTTCACACTGATTTTCTCATTCAGAAGAGGCAAGAGAGGGAAGAAGAAAGGGTTCTGCCCGCCAGGGCCAACCGTCACTGAAATGGCAGGGAGGGTAGTTTTCCGTTCCTAATGCGTGCTTCTCCTTCCAACAAGGCTTTGCCAAGGAGTGCTTTACGTGTGTGCGGTTTTGCAACGGAATGTGGAACACAGAACATACACGAAAATATTCATCTGTGCTGAGTGCTACATAGGGCTGAAGGACAAACGGAAGTGTAATTTGTTAAAATAAATACCTACACATCCTTTGGGGCCTTCCAAAACCTGGATTCACCTGCATGGTCTGTAAATCTGATTGGTTCCGCTGCCTCACCGCTGGACCCCAATTAACAGTCATTTTTTCTCTGCCCAAACTGCACTAATAATCCATACGTGAAGGCAAAAAAAGCCAGGGATCGGGTGAGATCACAGTTGATTCCTTTTCCTAGAGCTTTTCCCAGCACCATGGAAATATGACCTGCTTCGGATTAAAAGATACTAGAAATTTCTCGCAGGCCAGAGGCTCCTGTGGGAAGTACTCTCGAGTGTCCCCCATGACCCCTCCGTCCCCATGTCTAGTTAGCCTGCATCCAGGTGACTTTCTTCAGGGTACCCTGCAGCACGAGCGCCAGGGTTCCACCCAGCTGCTGACGGTTTTGCATCATTCTCCTGGAACAAGGCTCTGTCTACCCAACGATGTCTGCTACTCTTCCTCCAGCCTCCGACGGTTCTAGCAAACACAACGTCAGCTCCTTCGAGCCCACACTGCCACATCAACCACTGGCTCACAGAAAATTCTGCTTACTTGGAATATTTTTCCAGCATCAGCTGCCAAATGGATTCTGGGAAAATCTAATAAGTAGATGAAGGAGAGTGAAGTGGCTACAGCTGCTCCATGAGAGATCGCGTTGCCAGCAGAACACCCCGGGCGCATCGCGTGCCTGCCGGTTCTTCCCGGGAACAGCTGCTGGCTAGCCAGATGGGCGAAGGGAAGCGTTTGAGCGGGGGAATATCTGTTGACACTTGTCGTGACGCCATTCCAGAAGAAAAACACCTGCTGCTTTTCGGGAAGACAGAATGTACAATCCACGAAGCTCGTCCAAGAAACCAGGAGCAACCTGTTTGTTCTTATGTGGCATCCGCCACCGCAGCCTCGGCCACGTGTCCGGACGCAGCAGCCCTGGAGACGGCAGTGATGAGGCCGCGGTGGAGAAGTCCCTTGGGGAGTCCGTGACCTGGCGGCAGAGTCCGCTGGGGGAGGGGCGAGGCCCGAGGGGGAGCTGTGACAGCCGAGAGGGTGGGCATCACCGCCTGGACCCTACCACGGACCGAAAGACCAATATGCAGCTTAATTTCTTTCCCATTTCTTTTTCCTTAGCCTTTTTTTTTCCCTTTTCCTCCACAGAGTCTGCGCTCTTTTCCAGTAGGACTTTTTTCCCCTTTAGCCTGGAGGGTTGTTGGAGGCCAAGAATACATTGTTAACGCTCCACTGCCAGGCCTCATGACAGATAAATACTTGGGTTAAGGGCATATAAAAAATACGCCCTGAGCCCTGGCTGGCATAGCTCAGTGGATTGAGCGCGGGCTGGGAACCAAAGTGTCCCAGGTTCGATTCCCAGTCAGGGCACATGCCTGGGTTGCAGGCCATGACCCCCAGGACCTGCACATTGATGTTTCTCTCTCTCTCTCTTTCTCCCTCTAAAAATAAATAAATAAAATCTTAAAAAAAAAATACGCCCTGAATAAGTGCACGAAAACTGGCATGTGGAACTTTCTTGGTTGAAAGAGAAGGGCAAAAGGAGAGAGGGCAGAAGACGGGGGCTGGGCACGGGGAGAAGCCTCCGCGATGTGGCAATGGGGTGCGTCGCCCGATTCCTGAGAAAGTGCTTCGCTGCTCTGACTCTAGACAAGAAGAGACAGGCCTAACAGCTCCTCCTTCCCCGGGAGCGGAATCCATCCTTGGCACTCCTCCCATATAGCTTCTGAAGGCTTCTCCCAGATGGAATATAACATGCTTTAGAAACCCATTTTCATTATCGGCAGCACCCTGTATTTCATAGGCTTGTTGGAGGGACTTAGGGTGAACAGAAGGTCAATTTTATCTTTTTTTGTTTTTTTAACCAGAAGGGACACATCACTCCACAGAGTACTTGATGGTTCTGGGAGTGAAAAAAAAGTTGCCCTCGGCATCCAGTGCGGGGGAATCTGGTGGATTAAAAACTAGACGCTCTCTTCATTGAAATAGGCCCAATCAATATAGTTGATCGTACTTCGCTGGGACATCGATCAAAAAGGGATCAAACACTAGGCTGAAGCTGTTCCTGAGAGGGTTGGAAACTCTCCGGCTGGAGTCATACCTGGGGGCTGCAGTTGCATCTAGGAATGTTATTTGTTCTGCAAAATGCTCCGAGCGCCCATTGTCAGGCCAGATGCAGCCTGTCCTTGGGTCTTGGGGATGCACTTGTCTGAGGAAACATCTAAATATCTCGGCTGGCACAGGGCCACACAGTGAGTCCATCCTGCAGTGCTCCGTTGCAAAGCGGGTGGAGAACATGCAGGCACTAAGTGCAGGGTTCTTCCTAAGCAGAGATATTTTTAAGGCCGCGAAGCCTGGCTCCTCAGGTTTCCACTGGGAGTGGACAGGATGGGCGCCGGGCAGTGAGTGGGGGGGGGGGGGCTGGCCTTAGTCAGGGGTGTGTGGAGGCTGTCTGCGGTAACACAGGCTGAGGCAGAGTGTCCGGGCACAGGTGCGGGCAGGTGGGCCGATGCACAATGGAGGGTGTAGAAGTCCTCTTACAGTGGATTCCGTTTTACCCGTGGAATAAGAGTCCTTGGTTAAGAATGGATGTGAGACAGCAGACGTTGGCGGAAGGAGGGGAAAAGTAAGCATGAGACGGTTATTCCCAAGTCTCTCCATGTAAGAATTCTTGGATTCGTTTACTCTGTTAAACTCATCAACTTCTTCCATTCTACCCCCTACCTAGCCCTAGCATTCCAATTATTATTATTAAGTAGAAACCAGTGAGGACAGATTCACGCCAAGATTAATGAGGTGAAATGTCTCCGGAGACAGTGATGTGAGACAAACATCAGTTACGCCCACTATTGTTTCTACTAAGGCCCATGGGCCTGGGAGGGAGCGCTGCTCCTGCCGCTTAAAACCTCGGTAGCATCACCCTGGCTGGCGTAGCTCAGTGGATTGAGCACGGGCTGCGAACCAAAGTGTCGCAGGTTCGATTCCCAGTCCGGGCACATGCCTGGGTTGCAGGCCACAGCCCCCGCACGGCCACGGCACATTGATGTTTCTCTCTCTCTCTCTTTCTCCCTCCCTTCCCTCTCTAAAAATAAATAGATAAAATCTTAAAAAACAAAACAAAACCTCGGTAGCATCAACTCACCCATCTTCGCGTCCAACCCTGTGCTCCTGAAGACACCGCTTCAGTTCCGGGGGTGAGGGGGGGGGGAGAGGCTCCTTGCCTATCTGAAAGTTCTGCCCAGGAGCATTCTGAACCACGTTGCTCTGACAGGTATCCCAGCGCCTACAGTTATGCCTTTCCTTCTCTTCAGGGGTTCTAGCAGAGAGACGGGAGGTAGAATTTCTAGCCACTGAGTTTAGAGTATAAAGACACAAGGTCTATAACCCGAGGGAAAACAGAATGCGTTGGCTCAGTGGGAGTGCATGGAAGCTCTCCTTTTTGGTTCAGTTTGTTCAGTGAAGTGGAGATCAAGGGTATTAGCGGAGAGTGAGTTTGTGGGAAGAGGTCTGAAAGAACAAGTGTGAAATAGTCATAGTGAACAAGTGAACAGACTTAGGCAAAATAGTGTGATTACCACGTAAAGGCCCAGCTGAGGTTCATGGTCATGAATTTAAAGTAAGACCAACCACAGAGGATATAACTGGATTTAACTAGGGTTGTGACTTTGACAAACATGTATATATGCTGTTACATACACACTAGGAATAAGTGATGGGGTACAGTTGGGAGAACTGGGACGAGTAGCTTCAACGAAAAGAATCCAAAAATTCTTACGCTGAAAGACTTGCAGGTAAGTGTTTCATCCTTCTCTCTTCTCATACATTCAGTTTCTCTCTTCTTCTCAGCACACAATTTACGTATGTAAACTGCAAATAATGTATAAGTAATAAAGAGAGAAAATAATAACATGTATTTGTATTTTCTTCTGTTTGCATGAAGGAAACACTGGAAATATACCCCAAAACTAACACAAATGGTTACTTATACAAATGCTTACTAATAGAAGGTTAGGGGTCAGAGATGGGACCCTTCTAACCCTTCACAAACTCTTCCAAAAATAGGAGAGGAGCAAACAGGTTGCCAGACATTCTATGAGGTGAATATTACCCTGGTCCTAAAACCATAGAGAGATATTACAAGAAAAGAAAACTACAGATAAATAACCCTTATTAGTATAGACACAAAGTTCCTCAAGGAAATACTAGCATCATGAAAAAAGGATTGCATATCAGTGACCACATGGGGATTTATGCCAGGAGATCGAGATGGATGCGACATATGAACATCGATTAATGTAGTACACCATTTTAAAAGTATAAAGGGCAAAAAGCACATGATCATTCCAGTAGATTCAGAAAAAGCTTCTGACAAAATCCAACATGCTTTCATGATAAAACACTTAACAAAATAGGAGTAGGAGGGATCTTCCTCAACATAAGAAAGAGCATTTATCAAAATGCACAAGTAACATCACACTTGGTGGCAAAGGACTGAAAACTTTCCTTCAGGATGAAGAACAAGACAAGGGTGTCTGCTTGCCACTTCTCTTCAATATTGTACTGGAGGCTCTAACCCCGGCAATTAGGCAAGGAAACAAAGGCATCCAGATTGGAAAGGAAGAAGTAAAATTATTTCTATCTGCTGATGATATGGTGTTACATATAGACAATTATAAGGAATCTATAGGGAAAAAACCTGAAAACTAAAGAAATCGACTAATTCATCAAGGCTATGAGATACAAGATTTAAATATAAAATGTATTGTATTTCCACAAACTGACAATAAGCAATCTGAAAAAATTTTAAAAGTCCATTTACAATAGCATTAAAAAGAATAAAACACTTTGGAGTAAATCTAACCAAGAAGGTTCCAGATCTAGACACCGAAAATTTCAAAACATTGCTGGAGAAAAAACCCCAAAAAACCCAAGACCTAAAGGCCTAAGTAAACAGGAAGGCACACTGTGTTCATGAATTGGACGCCTTGACACTGTTAAGATGGTGATACCACCCAGAGCAGTCTGATGATTCAATACAACCCCTATCAACACCTCCCTGGCCTTTGTTGCAGCAATGGGAAAGCTGAATTGAAAATTCACATGGAATTACAAGTGATCCAAAATAACCAAAATAGTCTTGAAAATGAAGAACAAAACTGTGAGACATATTTCCTGATTTCACAACTTGCTACAAAGCTACAGGAATCAAAATAGTGTGATACTGACCTAAAGATAGATCAATGGTTTAGAATCAGGAGTCCAGAAATAAATGCAACCATCTGTAGTCAACATATTTTCAACAATATTGCCAAGAGCATTCAACAGGTAAATAAGAATTCTTTTTTTTTAAGATTTTATTTATTTATTTTTAGAGAGGGAATGGAGGGAGAAAGAGAGAGAGAGAGAGAGAGAGAGAGAAACATCAATGTGAGGTTGCTGGGGGTCATGGCCTGCAACCCAGGCATGTGCCCTGACTGGGAATCGAACCTGTGACACTTTGGTTTGCAACCCGCGCTCAATCCACTGAGCTACGCCAGCCAGGGCAGAATTCTTTAACAAATAGGACTGGGACAACCAGATATCCATATGCAAAAGGATGAACTTGGATCCCTACCTCACACTGCCATACACAAAATTAACTCTCAGTTAATGAATACCTAACGAGAGCTATGAAACTCCTTGAAAAAAACAGGTCTAAATCTTCACAATTTTGGATTTGGCAGTGGATCCTTAGATATGACACCAAAATCAAGAGAACAAAACCAAAAAATGATAAATTAAACTTCAAAATTATAAGCTTTTGTTCATGAAAGGACACTATAAAGAAAGTGAAAAGACAACTTACAGAATGGGAGAACATATTTATAGATTATATTTCTGATAAAGGTCTAGTATCTAAAGTATAAAAAGAACTCTTACAACTTAATAACAAAAAGACACAAGAAACCCAATGAAGAAAATGTGTAAAGGACATTCCTCCAAAAAACCCCCCACAAATTCCCAAAGGTACATGAGAAGATGCTCAACATTATTATTAGCATGATGAAAGTTAAAACCTCAGTGAGATACCCTTTCACCCTCCCTTGTAGCTATAATGAAAGAGATGGACAGCAAGAAGTATTGGAGAGTGTGTGGAGAAATTAGCGCTCCCATACATTGTTAGTGAGAATATAAAATGGCACAGATGATTTTGAAAACAATTTGGTGATTCCTCAAAATGTTAATCAAAGAGCCACCGTATAACCTCGGAACTCTGTTCTTAGGTATATGAATTGAATAGGTGTATGTCTTCAAAAGAATTGAAGACATATGTGCATACAAAACTTGTGTGTAAATGTTCAAAACAGCATTATTTACAACAGCCAAAAAGTAAAACACTTAGATGTCCATCAGCTGGTGAATGGATAAAGTGTGGTTTATCCATAGAATATTATTCTGCCATGAAAAGGAATGAAATACTGACACATGTCCCAACATAGATGAAATTTGAAAATACGATGCTAAGTGAAGTCAGACACAAAAAAACGCCACATTGTATCACTCTCTTTATACCCAATGTCCATACCAGGCCAATCCATAGAGACCAAAAGTAGACCAATGGTTGCCAGAAGGGAGGGGACATGGGGACTGACTGCTAAAGGGTATAGCATTTCTTTTGGGGATGATGGAACTATTCTGGAATTCTTTAGAGGGTGGCGATTTCACACTCCTGTGAATATTCTTTAAACACTGAATTATACACTCTAGAAGGGTAAGTTGTATGATGTGAGGATTCTATCCCGATAAACAAATACACCAGACAGGGGCTCGGGGAGGGCCTGGCTATCCACTGACCGTAGACTGGAGTGAGCTGAGGTATGAATCACAAGTACCTTCTCCATGCCTTGACTGATGACGTGTGGGAAGCACAGGGGTGAAGGAAAAATTCAAGAATGATTCAGAGGTCCCTGATCACCTTGGATTCCATTGATGTGTTATATATTTGCCCACTTCATTAGAATATATGTTCCTTGACATACATTGACTAAAAATATAGGGCTTCTTGTGGGGGGAGCAGAGGTGGCAACCTCAGATATACTTCAGACAAAACGTCCAGTATGCCCCCTTCCAACAGTCTGTTTTATACACTCCAATTGCTCAATTTCCCCTGTAAACACAAAGGTTACTTCCTGTGTTCGGACGGTTTTGAAAGACTACTTCCCCTTTTGAGTTGGTTTCCCCATTTTAGTTGCTTTTTAAAAAAAATTTTTAAAATATATTCTATTGATTATGCTATAACAGTTGTTCCAATTTTTCCCTCTTTGCCTCCCTCCACTTGGTACCTCCTTCCCTCCAGCAATCCCCCCTTAGTTCACATCCATGGGTCAAGCAAATAACTTCTTTGGCTTCTACATTTCCTATACTATTCTCGACCCCCCCCGCCCCCCCCCCCCCCCCGTCTATTTTGTACCAATTATGCTTCTTAATCCCTGTACCTTTTCCCCCATGATCCTCCTTCACCTTCCCAGGTGATAACCCTCCAAATGATCTCCATAGCCATGACTCTGTTCCTGTTTTGCTTGTTTCCTTTGTTTTTTTTTTTTTTTTTTTTTTTTTTTTTTTTAGATTCAGTTGATAGTTTTGCATTCGGTTGCCCTTTTAATGTTCATAGATTTGATCTTCTTCTTTTTCTTAAAATAAGTCTCTTTAACGTTTCATGTAATAATGGCTTGGTGATGATGAATTCCCTTAGCTTTACCTTGTCTTGGAAGCACTTTATCTGCCATTCCATTCTAAATGATAGCTTTGCTGGATAGAGTCATCTTGGTTGTAGGTCCTTGCTCTTCATCACTTTGAATATTTCTTGCCAGTCCTTCTTGCCTGCAAAGTTTCTTTTGAGAAATCAGCTGATAGTCTTATGTAACTCCTTTGTAGGTAAATCTCTGCTTTTCTCTTGCCAATTTTAAGATTCTTCATCTTTAATCTTTGCATTTTAATTATGATGTGCCTTGGTGTGGTTCTCCTAGTGTCCAACTTGTCTGGGACTCTCTGTGCTTCCTGGATTTACACGTGTATTTCCTTCACCAGGTTAGGGAAGTTTTCTTTCACTATTTTTTCAAGTAGATTTCTAATTTCTTGCTCGTCCTCTTCTCCTGGGACCCCTATAATCCAGATGTTGGCACATTCAAAGTTGCCCTGGAGGTTCCTAAGCCTCCCCTCGTTTTTTGAATTCTTTTTTCTTCCTGCTGTTCTGAATGAATGCTTTTTCCTTACTTATGTTCCAAAACGTTGTTTTGATTCTCAGCTTCATCCTCTCCACTGTTGGTTTCCTGTAGATTTTTCTTTATTTCACTTCATGTAACCTTCATTTCTTCCCTTATGTTTTTGTTGCACTCAATGAGTTCTTAGAGCATCCTGACGACCAGTGTTTTGAACTCTGTATCTGATAGGTTGGTTATCTCCATTTCGTTTAGTTCTTTTACTGGGGTTTTGTAATGTTCTTTTGTTTGGACCATATTTCTTTGTCTCCTCATTTCAGGGCCTCCTTGTGTCGGTTTCTGTGTATTAGGTAGAGCTCCTTTGACTCCCTGTAAAAGGCACCTGTAAATTGTGTGGGGTGGAGCCTTAGGGAATCATCCGGTGGGACAACCCACTTCCCTGGCTTGTGGTTCTGTGTAGGGAAAGGGCTCAGAGAGGGGACAATGCCACTGCCTGGCTTCTGGAGGTTTGTCTGGCACTCACCCCATTTCCAGTCATTTCACTCATTTTCCATACGCGACGGGCACCTTTTTAGCTGCTGCCCTGGTGGTGAATCCCAGAGTGGGTGGGTTTGCGTCCATTCTAAGTCCATGCAGGCCCTTTAAATGAACTCTCCTGCAGCTCTGGCAGCTTCTTCTGCTGCGCCAACTCCCACTCGTGTTTACAGCCAGAAGTTATGGGGATTTATATGCCTGGTGCTGTAATCCTGGCCTTCGTGGTCTGGCCTGGGGCTGGGATCCCTCCTTCCCAAGGCATCCCTCCCAATGTGTATCCACCACACGTGAGTGTGGGACCGCCCATTCCATTGCCAGTGCCTCTCTCTCTGTGCCACTCGGCATCTCTGTGACTCCACCCTTCCCGCCTGTCTGGGTGCATGCGGCTTCTCTAAATCCTTGGGTGTCAGACTTCCACAGAGCCCAGTTTTCTCATGGTTCTTGTTGTTATTTGTCCTGAGAAAGAGTTGTAATTCTCTCTGCGGTTGCGTGAGGAGGTGAAGCGCGGGCACCTATGCCTCCACCTTCACCGGAACCCCCGTTTTAGTCCTGATGAGAGGAGCCACTCACCTCTGCCGACTCTACATTCAGAGTTCGCCGTTCTGCGGAGTTCTCGTCGTTTTCACAGACGGGTGGGCGCCTCTCGCCCTGAATTGGGGCCACAAGTTTTGAAATATTTTTTCCAGCAATAAAAGCATTTGTTAACATAATCGGTTTCACTTTTTGCCCACCAGAGTCGTCCTAAATGCAGCTGTGCGTTGGATGCCCTCCTTGGCGTGCGTGGGCTGTGCCGCCACCAGCTCGGAGATGGCGGGTACGATTTCAATGCGAAGACAAGGGCCTTGACACTTTGATAAGCCTGCACCTTGTCATTGAAGATCGGGTGCAGTTAGGGCAGTAAGGGAGCTCCAGGTGCCCCAGTGACTGTCTCCGAAGGCCCATGAGAATCTAAACTCACATAGTCAGTGTTTGTTAACCAGGCTCATTCTGGACTCAGTGTCTGCAAGTGGATTTCTTCTCCTCGGGAAGTCTGGCACCCAGACTGTGTGTCATTCAAGGGATATCTTTGGATAAACTACTTCGCTGACATTCTTCTTTGGCTCACATTCACTTACAAGTATTTTTCGAAAAACTCATTTATTGTTCACCGGTGTGGAGGGTGTGGAGCCTGTGTGTGTTCAAGACACTGCAGTGTGAATTTTATACACATTGAATTTCATCAACCCTTTATAAAATGTTTCATTTTTTATTTTATTTTTTAAAAAAGATATAAATAAAATCTCTCTAATTTGATGGAACGCCTGTGTCCGTCAAGTGCCGGTGTGATCACTAGATGGCACTCTTGAGCTAGGAAAGGTAAATGGGCTTTTTTAAAAAATTCAAACTTTTTCATTATTTACTTTTTTAATTTCAATTTTAATTGAATTTTGGGGGCGACATGGATAAATGAAATTATGTAGGTTTCAGATCTGTACACTGCATTGTGTGTTTGCCACCCCGAGTCACGTCTCCTGCGTCACTGTTTATCTCCCCTTTACCGTCTCCTTCCTCATTATTTTTAAGTAAGAACATTGAGGCTTAAAAGAATAACACAGATAGAAAATGGTAAAGCCCAGCTTCAAGACAAGATTCGAAACAAGATTCATCTGATGTTTCTTCCTGGTAAGCCATACCGTATTTTTCCGATAAGACACACCCCTTGCAAATTTGGGGGGGAAAGGGGGTGCGTCTTATAGTCCGAATGTAGCTTACCTGACTTGCTGTGGGGTGGCGGAGCAGGGTCATAGGTTATTAAATATTTTACCACATTTTTTGCTTCAAAAAATGTTCCCTATTTTCCTCCTCTAAAACCTAGGTGTGTCTTATGGTCTGGTGTGTCCTATAGTCCTAAAAATACGGTCCTTTCTCCCAGAAAGCAGGCCCACACACTATCAGAAGCTTAAGAAGGAGCAAGAAGATAGTGGAAGTAATCTCTGCATGAGTCTGGGTAAACTTCATACATCTTCGTGTATGTGTAAACACACGTGGTCAGTGCACTTCACTCAACTGCTCACTCTGGAAGAGCGTGCATTTAGAAACGTGGCCACATAAAAAATCGAGGACCTGTACCAGCAGTCACTAAAGTGGGCATCTTTGTATCCCTAGGCCTGCCTTGCCGCCAGGTCGGCCTTTCAAGAAGCCCTGCAGCAAGATCTGTTGCTGCCACGCACATCCTCACGGTATCACCTGGTTCCGCCAGACGAACGGATGGGCAGAGAAGCAAACAAAGGATGGAGAACCTTTAGAATGCTTGTTCTAGCACACCTGGAATGACACAATAACAGCAGCTAACAAACTAAAATGAAATAGTTCAAAATTTTATTTTTAAATAGGTAATATGTTCATTAATGCATTAAAATATAAACCGTTATAAGGTAAAAAGTCCTGGTTCCATCTCCTTTCCCATCCATCCTGTGTCCATCTTTTCACCCAGCCCCCTTCTGGCATGCATGCCCAGTCAGGCTACGTGTTTGCTGGTTCCCTGGGCGTCCTTCCAGACTTTCTTCATGAAAATGTGAACGTATATAAATGTATATTCTCCCCATCCTTCCTCCTTTTAACTCTGAAGCAACTTACCGTTCTGTATCTTTCTTTTTTCTTCTTAACAATATATTCTGTAAATCTTTTCATAACAATGCATAGAGAACATCTTCATTTTTTATAAGTGTATAAGATTCCATTTAATTGTCTACTATCGTTTACTGAACCCATCCATGATGGAGGCACATTTGGGTTGTTTCTCATCTTTTGCACAATAGCTCACATTTATTGAGCTGAGCTTACCATATTCCAGGCACAGTGCTAACTGCTTTCCTTGGACTCACTTCCTGTAACAGCCCTGTGAGTTCCACAACATTATTTCTGCCTTTTAAGGAAGGAAGAAAGAGCATCAAAGTAACAAAGCAACTTGCCTAAGATGTGAACCCAGACTTTCTCCCCTTAGAGCACATTTTTCTACTACTGAAACATAAATCAGTACCCTTCATTGATCTTAGAAAAGTTCCTTCTTTTAAGAAGTTTTTACTTATGTGTTTGTGACTAAACACCACTTGCTTCCAAGATTTTTTCACAGGCGTTTGAAGGGTTTGTATGATTCAGGATTCTGCTTCTTTCTACCGCTCACTCTCCATTCCTTCATGGCCTGTAGACTATGTAAAGATGAATCTGACATCAAACTGCGTCTGTTAGAGGGAGTCTAAGGAGGAAATGCCTAAAATTACGGAGCAGACTGATATTACCTGAGACTGATTAATTTTTATTTCGGGGCTACAATATGCTGAACGCTTGATCTGGAAAAGAAAAGCAAAAAGGCCCCAGACAGTCCCAACCGTCTTTGCAGGCACCACAGGTTTAAAGTGTAGCATAAATAGACGGCCTTGTCCTTTGCCACGCACCCTTCCTCTGCAAGGAGCCAGGGAAATCTTTGCATTTAGTGTCTTCCGTCTCAGGGCTGTCTGACTTCATTCCGACGTGAACCAGATGATGTGTGTCTTGGACTTGCAGGCTGCTGCTACTGTGTCCATCGCAGAGAATGGGAAACCCCAGATGGCAGTTAGACACCCCAACAAATGGGGCCTTCTCCTACATTTAGCAAGCGCCGCCCGCCACTACTGAAAATCTTAAGACAAACCCGTCTTACTGCCTCCTGATGGTAGTTGGATCCTTGTTTGGGGGTGGAAGGAGGGAGGGAAGTCAAGTGTAATGTTGCCAGGGGCAATGACTTCTGTCTAAAAGAGGAGTGTGAGGCCCTATAAATATCCCTTACTCCATTTCAACCTTAAGCAACTTCCATGGGAAGGACTGGATGCCAACAGAGGCTAGTAATAGCGACCTCACTTTAAACTAATGCGCCAATTACAGTATTTAATGCAGTGTTGCTGGCAGAGATGGGCGGAGTCTTATTAGGTATAGTGATAAAACGTTTAACAATCATTATTTTGCTGAAATACTGATTTGTAGAAGGCATTGCCTGAAAGTCATTTTTCACTATTCACACAGTGACACTTCAATGGAAAAGGAGACACCACGTGGAGCACTTATCAGCTTACCAAGCGCTTGACTGGGAGCCTCAGAAGATTCCGTGTTTCTCACCGCTTCCAAGTGGTTTAACTCCAGAGCCTCATGTTCTTTTACCAGAAGGGACTGAGCACACCGGCCACTAGGGGGTGCTGTTGCTTCTTTGCTCCAACCCCTGGCAGTTTTAATTCTGATCTTACCAGTCTCAACAGAAGAGAGAGAAGGAGGCTTTGTCCTTCCCCAGTGAGTTCATTGCTCCCGTGCCTCCAGAGTCAGCGGAATCTGTTGGAACGCTTCACAACAAAATGCAATGACTAGTAAATGAAACGGGCTTGTTAAAATGAATGTTTTCAAATATCTCCCCTTAGATGAACCGGAACAGCTTCTTGGTATCATCAGTGGTCTAATAGTTTTACTAGGGTCTAGGGCTGTTGACAGATTTTGGGGTGCCACCAAGCAAAGTGAAGACTAACTGGGAAAAGGGGGTGTGTTGTAGCAGGAGTTGGGGAAAGCGCTGGACTCCTGAGGACCCTCCCCCAGACCAGGAGAAATCTGCTTTCCCCTCTACCCATTCAGTTTGGGCAAAGATACCACTTGCTGGAGCATGATACAGAACCAGTTTTAGGGGGTTATTAGAAATGCAAGTTCTGTGGCCACATGAATCCGGGAAACTCTGGTCTGAGAAAAGTTAAAAAAAGTATTACTTGGTGTCGAACTTTCAGGACATTTAAATGGCCGTGCATTTAATTTGCAAAACTTCCCGAACATTTGCTCTGTAACGCACTGTGCACTGTGCTTGTGACTCGAAGGCTGGGCATTTGCCAGGAGGAGACACATTCCAGTGTTCCTCAACGGAGGCCGGTGTGACCTTGCCCCCAGGGGACTTCCGGCAGTGTCTGGACACATTTGTGATTGCAGGGACCGTGGAGGGTGTTCCTGTCATCTCGTGGGAAGCTGCCGAGTGTCCTCTGTGCACTGCGCAGCTCCCTCTCACCCCCTCCACCAACAGGGGATGATAAGGCCCAACGGCCCCATAATTCAGCTGCCGAGAAACTCTGCTCCGTAATACACACAACCTCTTAATCTTGGTTAACTTCAAAGTTAATGATTCTCAAGTGCCTTGCAGCACAGAGCAGGAAATACATGAGGGAATTCTGCCCTCAGTTCAGGCACGATGCTGTACATGCCGGGCGGGGTGGTCTTCGTCGGCACTCCCTCTCTCTGACCTCCGCATAGTGCCCCCACGCTTCTCCCGAGATTCCCCCCAGTGGGCTCCATGTGCACTGCGCTCCTTTTCCTTCTCGTCTGCACCCTCTCCCTCTCCCCTGCCTGGCTTTTCCCCGTCTTCTCGCTCCCCGAGTAGCAGCATTTCTTGTGGTTTTGTACTTCACTGTGATCAGTCTCCGGACCCTCCAGCCATGTTTCCTCATGCCCGTGGCTTTCCCTCTGTCCCTTTCCGTGACACTTCTTCCCGAAGATGCTTCCATTCCCAGTTATATGTGGGATGTCTTCTCCCGCTTAGCACTTCCGTCTCTCCTACTCCTAACACGCCACAGCAAGTGTCAGATTGTCGAGCCAAACCACGCAAAGAAAACTGTAGCTCAGCTTCCTAGAAAGCCGAGGAGCTCTTACCAAACACGCAGTGTTTCATGAAACCTGTGAAAGCGACGCTGGAGAGCTGCTGGAATAATGCGAAGCCACGAACAATGCGGATCCGGCAGAGTAAGGCAAGGCGACAGCTGAGGAAGAGAAAACGGACTTGGGTGGCGACCGTGAGAAGAATTTTCAGACAGAGTGGTCTGGCTAGCAAAGGGTTATGGGAAGCTCTTGGAAAAATTAGTGGTGCCTTTTAACATATTTGCAAAAAACCCCACAAAAACCAATGTTCTTTTTGATCATTCTGTGAACCTCAAGCATGGAGGATGGGGATGGGTATCATATTGTTTTAGACCATATATACTTTTTTTGGGGGGGTGGGGGGAGGCTTCCACTCCAGAATGTTCCATTTACATTTTGAGTGACAGAACTGAATTTAGATCTTTTCTCCCACAAAGTGTTTAATCTCTAAGTCTGGCGTGTAACACCCTTTAAAAAAAATCATGTAAATGTTTGCTTAGTTTAGTAGATTGAAACAGGATGAAGGCTTATTCCTTATCTCACACACAGCCTCCTTTGGTTGAGAAGCTCATAAACGCTGAACAGAGAACATTTTTTGCCTTTCTTGATTTACAGATGTTTCTTCAAAACTACATATGCAACCAGCCCCAGCTGGCTGGAGCTAAGCCTCTGCAGATTGATACAATGCATCTGGCTTCAAGACCCGGACTAATCCCAGGGGCAGGCTCCTCTCTCCCGGAGAGTCTGGCTGGGGTGGGAGCTGAGTCTATATAAGTGGACCAGACGCAGCCCTAACCCAGCCCAGCGGAGAGGGCGAGCCTGGGAGGGCGCGCTCTGCTGGGCTCCTCAGCCGCTGAGAACTCACCGGGCACTCACAGGAGAAGTTTCCATCCTCTCTCCTGCCCTGAATGTTTTCCCCAACATGGAGGTGAGATCATTATTTCCTTCCTTTTGTAAACAGAGCTATCGCACGAAAGACTAAGGCTTAGTGGGAATAACTCAAATAAGGAGAGGACATGGGAAACAGGGAAGATAGAGGTGATTTTTAACATCCTTAAATACATTTAACACTTCAGCCAAAGCGGGTTCCTTTTTCTTGACCTGGGATTAAATGATTGGTTCAGAGGTCTGGGAGTCAGAAACTAGGGACAATGTTTATGAAAGACCCGAGAAAGCCATTAGGAAATACAATAGTACTACTGTTATTTCTTAGGGAAAAATTCCCTCCAGTGTATTTTTGTGTGTTTGATTTGGAGTCAGGCAGCGAGCCCTTGTGATCCGACTTCTGTGAGAGCTTCATTGAAAAAAGAGACTTCAGAGACTCGGAATCTCAGAGGGTCAGGACTGTGACAGCGGACGGCACAGGTAGATGGAATGAAACTAAAGGTTTAGCAAATACATGTGTTGGCCCAATGCAAAATGGCCACATGATGAAAAAAAAATTCCTACTCAACCAATGAGGGGACCAAAGACAGAAATCACTCTCCGACTATATTTCTGGGATGCAAAAATAACTGGAAATTGCTATTATACTTTTCTTATTGAAAGCTTTGGTATTTAAACTTTAAAAGTTTTGCAATATAATGCCGACACAAGAATTCCTCAGTCCTACCAGCTGCTAGGTTGCCTTTGTGGCTGCTATGCTGTCCATTTGTGATGGTGAATCTGTGTTCAGTTTCCGATGGGGCTGGAGCAGGGCAGGACGATGGGCCTGGGGGAGCTCAGACCTGGACTTAAGTGACTAAAAATTAAACACAATCACAAAGTTAATTTGCCTAATGTGATGATGCTGGAATACCAAGTAACCCTACAAAGTTAGAATTATGGTAAAATCTAATTTTTATTAATGTCTTGTATTTTTTGTTTAAAATTTTAGGATATTTGTTAGCTCAGAAAGAATATGATGCTTTTCTTAGGGTCAGTTAGCTAATATATCTCTTCCTAATATTTGTATTAGCCATAAGCCAATTTCTTTATTTATTTTCTAATGAGACAGCTTAATAATTGTTTTGTTTTTAAAAATTTGCCCAGAGTCATTGATTATTATAGTATTATTCTGCCATGACAATAAAGTAATTATTTCCCTGCAAGTGGTATACAAAATTCTATATTTGAAAGTATTTGTTCATATTTTTTATGAACAAACCTGAAGGGAATACTTTTGCGATACAAAAGTTCCCCCCAAGGGGAACTTGGGCTGTGAAAACAACACCAAAAATGATTTCCAGGTCTGGCCTTTTAAGGGGCAGCATGTGCTTTTGCCCTGTCCTCCCAGCCATGGGAACGAAATTCAGGGAGGTCGTCCCAGAATCCCCTGGTTCTTTCTGTGTCCATTGGTTAGAAGACAACTTGAGTCTGAAGTGCTTCAGAAGTGTTTCAGAGCAAAAAGGGCTTCCCTTTGACCTGGCTGTGGCCCAGCCTTTTACGATCTCCTCCCCCAATGGAGATGAGCCCAGGGTTTATGAACCTCAGGCCTCATTCTCCTGGGGCTGGCATGTGGTCCAGCACCACGATGTCTCAGGTCAGGGCCTCTCCCTTCTCTCTCTGCACCCGGGGCTGATCTGATGTTCTCAGCTGTCTTTGCTCAACAGATGGTGTTGGTATGTGTGCCTTTAAAAAACATGTCTTTCCTGGCTTGTGTAGCTCAGTGGATTGAGCGTGGGCTGCGAACCAAAGCATCGCAGGTTCGATTCCCAGCCAGGGCACGTGCCTGGGTTGCAGGCCATGGCCCCCAGCAACTGCACATTGATGTTTCTCTTTCTCTCTCTCTTTCTCTTTCTCCCTCCCTTCCCTCTCTAAAAATAAATAAATAAATCTTTAAAAAGAAACATGTCTTTCTCCACATTACAATACTACCTTACTGGGAAAAATAAGTTAAAAGAGAAGATAACAGATATTATTTCTCCACCCAGTGGTAGCCACTAGTAGCATTTCAATCCATTTCTTTTCAGACTTTTATATGAACATGTTCAAAATATACTTTATTAAATTGCTGTCAAAACAAATCTGTGTCTTCTTACTCATTATATCATGAGCCTGTTCTCCTGTCATTAAAATCTATCACATCCTTCCAATGGCTGTGGAGTACTCAATCGTATTATTGGACCATTGTGCATTTATTGTTAGAAGAGTTGCAAATTGATATTTATTTCTAATAAAGATGTAAGTAAATTGATGTTAAAATCTACCTTCTTCATTTAAATGGTACCCTGTGTTCAAAAATGTACTGACCAAGATATTAAATATTAGGAAATGCTAATGAATTAAGTTTGATTTTTTCCTACTTAAAAGAGTGGACATTGAAACCCAGTGTATGCTACAGAAATTATTTTATTTTTTTACCCCAAATGTGCTCATGGTTCAATAGACAAACACACATGCCCAGACTTGAAGAAATTAGAAGGATGAAGATGATGGCTGTAGCTGGAACAGGTTAGAAGAAGGAAGTAGCACTAATGCTCAGGCACTGATAAGAAAGAACAAAAGAGAGAATTCTGGGAAATGTAGTTCCAACTTCACCATAACACACAGAATAAGGACACCACATCTTTTCGATTAGGTAATTTTTTTATAGAGTCAAAGCAGCTGTATGTCTATCTTTGTCTTTAATGTGTCTTCTAATGTGTCCCTTTGGTAAGACTCTTTCCCAAGGCAAGAAATGACAATTGCTTCATTTTCAGGTCCGCAGCTAGCAAATTCTTAAGAAATTCTTTTGGTCGTTAGGTTCAGCTTATGTCACTCACGAACAGAACCTGACTTTGTAATAAGCCGGTGTTCGTGGGTTATAATAAGTAGTATGTATATGAGGAAGGTGGTGTCAAGGGCATTTTTGATGGAAAAAAAAGATATTCCCTAAAATACAGTTGAAATCCTTTTAAGACATATGTAACAGAATCTGAAAAAAATGTTTTTTTTTTTCATGGTTCCTGGTTTGGCTGGAAGTCAGAGGCCAAGAACAGTAAGTGCTCAGTGACCCCACATGTTAAAGTGAAATATCAGACATTCAGTGCAGTCTTACAGAAAGAGGAGCCCTGACTCTGTCTAGTGTCCTTCAACCACCTCCATCCTCGAGACTATGTAAGACTGTGTCCCTTTGAGTATGAAGGATATGGAGAATGACACCTCCTCATGTCTGAGAAAATCTAAAGGCACGGGCTGGTTGACCGACCTGCCTTTAGCAGAACAAGCTACCACGGCAGTAGCAGGTGCGTCGTGGCCGTTGAGCACCAGTGAGAACGAGAGCCTGTTGCAGCATCTCTCGGGCCAGATGTGGCCTCTGCCCGAGAGGCTGTCTGTGGGTAAGGCGATGCCCACAGACAGCGTCAGCACTGGAGCGGCCCCAGGGAGCAGCACCGGTGAGAGTCAGCAGTGACAGCCAAGAAGATGAGTCATTTCTGCCGGAGACCAGTGGTTGCAGATCCCCATCTCCGGTGGGGGTGGGGGGAGGGGCGGCATCCAAAAAACCACGAAAACGCTGCGAGAGGTAAAGAACTGGTGTTTGAACATCCAACACCCCCCGATTTACCATCACCAGCCTCCCGCTGAATGAGTCAAGCAATGTCACCCCAATGACTCTAATAATTCAAAGAAGTTTGGGGAGGCTCTCTCCTCTTTCACTGCTGCGGCTCTGACTTTGAAGAAGAAAGAGGCAGCTTGGGGAGGGGGCAGGGCGGGGTGGGGAAGACAAGCGGATGGTCACTCCTCCCCCTTTATAAGCATCTAGGAACTGGGGCTAGGCGAGGAATTTAAAATCGGATGATACATTGAAATTTGACTATTCAGTTGTTCCACAATTTTTATTTTCTGAAAATTTGTTCATCCCTGGAAGTGACTCATAAAGCTATGAGATAGGCTTCCCCAGGGGGAGGAAAATTGAGAACACAGAGACATATTGAAAAAAGAAAAAAAATGTAGTTTATAATTAGGGAAGAAAACCTTTAAGAGGTGTTGCTTTATATTCTGTGCTTCCCACGTTTGCTGAAAACTCAGGATGTGTCCCAGCCTCCCCCCTGTACCCCCCGCCCCCCAGCCAATTTACTCATCTCCATAGTGCTCACAGCTACTCCGCTGTGCCAATCAGAATGAGAGGCAAGAGGGCGTGCAGAAGTATGGAAGACAGAGGTAGAGGTAGGTGAGAAGGATTCTTAACTGAAGAAAGATACCTAACATGAGGACAGGGGGTCTCGGAGGGTGAAAGGAAGGTCCTGAGAAAAATGTTGGGAAGCCACTCCCCAGCAGCAGTGACAGAAAAGAGTTTGGGGGCAGAAGAGAAAGAATATTGGCCTGTTAACCTGAGGGGATAAGATGATTTTAAATTGGTTATGCTGGGTTATGAACAGAATGCATTTGATAGGCTTAGGGCATCTCCAGTAAAGATGTGAATTGTATTCCCTGCATCTTCAGTTGTCACATGAAGTAGGAAGATATTTAAAAGGAACGGTAAGGTGATAGAAATCACCTGCAATTTCACAACCGGAAATAAATGATTATTCTGTGTTAGATTTCTTTTTAGATTTCTTCTCGATACACGTCTGATTTTTCAAACAAAATGTGTCTGCCGGTAGTGAGGTTTTACCCACAATATTTAGCGGGTGTTCTCAGGGAAAGACGAGGATCAAAGGCCTCAGAGGCTTTCAAAGGCCAATAAGGAGTAGGATGCACATGGCTGCCTTTCTGGACGGGGCTGTGTCTCCAGTTCTGCTTCTTCGTTGATGAAGTTTATTCCCCCTCTAACTCCTCATCCCTGGGCACTGCACTGTCTTCTGGAATTTTCCCCTTTGGCTGTGGTTATGGGTGTTGAAGTTAGAGAGATGGACAGTGGAGAAAGGACTTCCGAGATCATGGGACCGTAATGAAATGCTTGCGACAGCTTCTCGCTCTAGTGAGAGTCTTTAATTTGTGCGTGACATCGCCCAGCTCCTAGCTGTTCTTATAGAAATGAATCGCGGAGGTGAGATGCACAGAATTACATTAAACGCTTATTTTTTTTCCTTGCTCCCAATCTTTTTTTTTAAATTTTATTTTAATTGTTCTTCAAGCACAATTTTCTATCTTTTACTCCCATCCCAGCCCACCACTCACCCAGCCCTCCCCACCTCCCTCCCATTTCCACCCCCTGCCCCCAGTTTTTGTCCATGTGTCCTTTATACTTGTTCCTGTAAACTCTTCCCATTCTCCCCTGAAATTCCCCTGAAATTTTCTCCCCTCTCCCCTCTGGACACTGTCAGCCTGTGCTCTATTTCAGTGTCTTTGGTTATATTTTGCTTTTTTCTTTGTTTTGTTGTCTAGGTTCCTGGTAAAGGTGAGATCATATGGTATTTGTCTTTCACCGCCTGGCTTGTTTCATGTAGCATAGTGCTTTCCAGCTCCATCCAAGCTGTTGCAAAGGGTAGGAGCTCCTTCTTTTAAAATGGGAACTTAAAAGACAAGTTGAGTCATCAAGCCTTTTCTGTGGCTCTCTCACTCTTTGTATTCCTGAACCACAAATCTTGACTTGCACAAAGGAATTTGCCTTCAACTCATGAAAGTAATGCAAACTAAAATAATGCATTTATTTTCCCCAGGCAATAAGTTTATTCATCTTGGTGGGATTTATAGGAGAGTTCCCAGTTTTTTCAAGGTAAGAATTTTTTGAATTGTGTGTGGAAATCATTAAAAAATATTTGTTTGTTAGGAAATTCTTTAGCATGGCTGATTTTTACATTGCAGCCTGAGTATGTTTATCTTTTCAACAGGCAAAAGCTTGTTTTATTCTTATTCTTACTTTGTTTTATTCGCTGTAAGGAAGAAAGCTGAAGATGAAAACCACCTCAAGGTTTTGTGCTTGTCCCAGTTGCACGGTTTTACCTGCATTTCGGAGAAGCGCAGCTGCACCACACAGCTCGGAGCAGGGTCTGATCTTTACATACAGTCTCTGCAAAACATCCTTTGCATTTTAAAGGTTGAGAGATTTTTAAGAAACTAGTTGCATTGGCTCTTGAAACCTGGAAAAAAAGCAGTGTCGTTTACCGATGGCCTTGCTTTGCTTTCGTGGTCAGTTTGGTGGGACCAGATCGGGTCAGTTCACTTGATCAAACATTCCGCATATGTGTCTGGCTCTGTGCTAGTGACTGGGGACGCAAGGAGGGCTGAGCCAGCGCTGAGAGTCTGCCATGCGACTCAGAGCTGGAAAGCGGTGGTTTCAGCACAAACGTGCTCAGGGATCTCTCCATAAGGGGCCTGGACAAGGTGGGGGGCGGGGAGAGCACAGAGAGGTTCCGGCCAAGCCAGCATCGCTCATTAAGCCTCGGTGTTTGCGCTGCAGCCGTGCCTGGGGCCCAAACCAGAAAAAGAGCGAGTTCAGATTGTTTAAGGGTCCATGATTCCAAGGCATTTGGGTCACTGGTGCCACGTCAGGACTGCAGGTCAGCAAGGTCGGCTCCACAGAAGCACGGAGGCACACGGATGGCACAATGGGACTCCTTACATTTAAAGTTGCCTGATGGCCTGAGACAAGCGCAGATCGCCTTAACTTGAGATGTTTCCAAGGCTAGAAATGTGCTAGAACTCCAGAAGTCAGGAGGCTTCTTTCCTTTACCTGTTGTCAATGTGCTTTAAGGTGAGGCTGCGTTAACTTCTTCGGCCTAAGCCATGCCACAGCCGGAATTTCATCTTGCATGAGCATCAACTCCCATTTTCCACATGCATTTTTTTTTTTAGTGAAATTATTTAAGCTCGAATTTCCCCTCTGTGGATGTGTGCTTCAGAAGTGACCTGAATGAACAGGGGAGCTTTTAAAAATACATTTCCGTCCACTCAGCCTTGGCCAGGTTTCAGTACCCCATTTCTCACTTAGTGCTCCTGGTGTGAGCACTCCTGGAAGAGTTTCTGAAGAACTCTCCCATTCATCACCCAGAATCCTTTTGAAGACCATAACTCCTTCCTCCTTCATGTTCTCCCTTGTACCTCTGAACTCTGGACACTCCCATGTCTATGTTTCCTTGAAACATCACAGTGTCCACACTTGCTATGGAATCTTTCAAATTAGGTATACTGTAGTATGAAGTATGGCTGTGTTATTCTATCATGGTTATTTGTTTATATATTTATATCTTAGTCCTCCCCTCTGCCCGTGGTTCATGACCTATCTCTTTTAATATGTCTACAGCTCCAGCGTCTAAATAGTGCCTGGTGTATTATAGGTGTTCAGTAAACATTAATCTCCAAAAAAGGGGGTCCCTTTTACATTTTTTTAAAAATGTAGTTTTGGATACTTTTGGTTTCTCTGACGAAAAGAACTGTGAAGCAATTTTTAACTGCATTTGCCTGTTTTTGAGTATTCTTGGCTAATGTTTGTGTGCCCTCTTGCTTCTTTCTCTGCCTGCACGATGATGAACCATCGGACAGCCCCGCCAGTCCGGTCAACTGCCAGTGGGATTCCTTTGGCCCTTGGTCAGAATGCAACGGTTGTACGAAGTCTCAGGTAGGACCGTGCAGAAAGTTTGTATTTCTTACTTATGTGCTGAAATAGCTTAGGTATAGACAGACTGGCATTAACTTTTGAATGCTATTTTTGTTTCTTGAAATTATAATTAGTAATTTCAAAGGAAAAGAAGTATAACTTGTATAATAATTAAATTTGCAATAAAGTAATTTTTGCATTCTAATTTTTTTCTCACAGAACTTTTATAAATCCTATATCTGAGCCTAGAAATATACGTAGGGTAAAAATTAAAAGCAACTCACTAACTCTTGAGCTACTAGAGAAATAAGAGTAGTATGAAATGAAATTAGTGGATAATTCAAAATCTGTTTCGTGTTTACTGCCTTTGATTTTTTTCCCCTTTTAAAAAAAGTTTTCATATGTAATGAAATTACGTTGGAAATAATGTATATTTGTATGACACCAATAGTATGGTGTTTGGAGTCACATTCAGGTACATAGAATTACATTAATAGTCAATATGAATGTCAACATTTTGGCTATAATTTTTAAACAATTGTATTGATTTTAGAGAGAGAAACATTGATTTCTTGTTCCACCAATCTGAGCACTCATTGGTTGATTTTTCACATGAGCCCTGACCTGGAATTGAACCTGCAAACTGGTATGAGCTCTCACCAGTTGACCTACCCAGCCAGGGCTCAAGCAGTAATGTCTGTTACATGGCAAACAACTTCCAGAAAGTGACCATCGGACAAAAAGAGACGGACCCGTAGTTTCAGACAAGGCAAACCGCAGGAGGCTATATGAGAGCAGCCACAGCTTCGGCTGAGGGTTTCTGGCATAACCAATGAACAAACAAGGCTGCCAAGACTGTGCAATCCCAGCGCCAGAACCAGCCACTCCTGCTGTTGCCGCACCTGCACCAGTGAATTTGTTTGGCAGCAGTATCGACATCTCTGCTGATGGCACTGGTCCGAAACTCCCTTTGGGTTGGCCGAGACACACCACTCGGGGCCCCGTTAAATACCGAGAGCCCATTCCAGTCCTCGCCTCTCGTTGAGAGAGCTAACACTGATGCAGAAACTGGTCTGGGCACAGCTCTGGACCCAGCTGGGATCAGAGCCGGGCTGCGGCCAAGCTCCGCGCTGGCCACGGGGCCTCCTCTCCTGCTTCCTCTCATCCTGGGAGGTGGTGGCCTCGATTTTTCTTCTTCTTTCAAATGAACACTAACAAGTAGCAAAATTACTGCCTTGTTTTGCCTGACAAATAGTGAATGACCATGAAAAATCAACTATTTTGCCATGTTTTAAAGTTTAATTTTTAAGTAACACAAATAAAATACCAGACCTGATCTAGAGATTATAGAGTACTTCTAAAAATGTCCGCTTTTTCTCTTGCTATAAATTATTTATTGGAGAAAAAACAGAAAAGTATAGATAAAGAAAATACAGTTTATAATTCCACCATTTAGAAGAAACCAATATACCAGCATTTTGATATTTATTTCTCTCATATTAGTTTCTTTGTTAGTTTATGATGTATAAAAATAGGATTATTTGATCACAGTTTTGTGCTCTACCATTTTAACCTAACATACTATTAGCAAGAATTCCAACAGTTGTATTACATTCCCGTATATAAATACATCAAAGTTATTTATCTACTACCTATTGTTTGATATTTAGATTATTTACATTTCTGGTTATTATAAAAAACTTCAATAAACATTTTTAAAAGATTTTTTTACTTACTTTTAGAGAGAGGATAAAGGAGAGAGAAAGAGAGGGAGAGAAACATCAATGTGTGGTTGTCTCTTGCATGCCTCCCCTACCAGGGACCTGGCCCACAACCCAGGCTTGTGCCCTGACTGGGAATTGAACCAGAGACCATTTGCTTCACAGTCCGGTGCTCAATCCACTGAACCACACCAGCCAGGGCTAATAAACCTTTTTATACATAGTTATATATTCTCTTTTCTGATAATTTTATCAGACTAAATTCTAAAACTATAATGCTTGTTTTAAAGTTTCTGAGTATTTGAATGTTTAAATTTTTTTAATAGAACTATATTGACATGTAACATTATAATAGTTTCAGGTGAACCACATTAGTTGATATATGTAAAATATTTTAGAGGTGATTCTGTTTGGATAAAATGTGTACTTAAATTTTATTTTTTAATTATTAGAACAGCAGAAACATATTGCAGGAGATAATTTTGAAGCATCATTATAATCACCATTTTCATCAAGCGCATGTATTTAGTGCCTTCATGAGTGTTAGTCACAAAATAAGTCACACAAATGCAGAATGTGGCTCCTGGGAAATGTAGCAGATGACAACTCTGATTACAGGCTGAAAAGCACACCAATGACAAGGCGAACACCCAATAAAACTAACCATAGACAACGTTTGTGTAATTTAGGAAAGGACACTGAAGACAAGTAGATGGGACATATTTTTCATGTTAGCAACTTTTTTCCCTTTGAGCAAAGGCCATCATGCAATGGATTCATCCCTGGTTTATAAAATCAAAATTTTCACTGAGAAAGAGGCAGGTGAAAATGAAAAAGGGGCCATAAGGTCAGAGTTTGACAGGTGAGAATGGGATGCTGAGAACAGACAGTCATCAAAGCGGTGCTGGTAGATAGTGCGGAAAACGTTACATGTACAGACAACACAATCGGTGCTTCGGAACTTCAGGGAGTGTCAAATTAATAAGCCAAACGTGAGAGCTGTCTTCATCCATTAAATACAGAAACTACAGACTTATCCAGAAACTGGTACTGAGTTCCATTCCCCACTGAAAAATGCCAGAGCCATGCCCAGGCTAATAGAAAAGTGCTTAGAGTTCTAATCATGTGACGGTGACCCTTCGCCCCCACTTCTGACCCAGTTAAAGATGGACAAATAGATTCAACGTATCTCGTCTTCACTGTTGGTCTTTGCTCACGGTTTAAAGTCTCTGGAATCTCGGATGCAGTTCATTTTTATTAATAGGGAAGAGCTGAGCATAAAAGATGTACCTTTCATTGCCTTGGCTGGTGGGGGGAGGCTTTTGTAGATCTTTCTTTTGCTTAAACATTGAATACGTTTTAATTCTGATTAGTGCATTTTAGGATGACGTGTTTCTCGCTTGGCTTGACGATGTCCTCAATGCCCCCTACTTTCCCCCACGGAGGTTTGCATTTAACCTGTTTTTCCATTTCAGAAGTCAGTGATTTTGATTATCTCATAAAATTTCTTTGTAGATGTAGCTTCACCTTTGGACTACTTAGGCTTCTATTAACATATTTCTTTCTGGATTGTTTGGCCTTGCCTTGCCTTCCTGAAATAGGTTAGCATTTACCTCAAATCAACTGCTGCCACTTTTCTAAAGTTTTCCATGACTGCACTTCATCTCAACCCCCTTCCCAATGCCATTCCCCGCTCTCCAGCCAAATTCATTGTCACTTTTCTAATTAGCTTTTGGTACACAGCTTTGGCCAAAATTAGTCATTCGACATTGCAGTCTTTTTGTATATATATTTACCCAGCTAACACTTTCAGGTTACTTTCTTAAAGGTTCACTAATGTATATTTTTTACTACTTACTCCAGACAGTAAATGTACATAGTAAATAAATATATAGCAAACACACATAGTAAGTTTACATACAGCCTGTAATAATAATCCGAATGTCACTGGATTCAAGGACACATGGGTCTGTGTGTGGGTTCATTGCTTTAGAGATTTTGCTTCTGCAGGGCGCCAGAAACGTTTCCCAAACACAGCTCCTCCAACTGTCTGGATTTTTCTCGGATTTCATTTCCCAGGCGAAGGAATCTGTTTTTTTGTTTAGACTCGCAGGCGGACCATTGCGGTTTACGCGCAGTTTGGCGGCCAGCCTTGTGCCGGAAGTGCTTTCGAGACCCAGGCGTGTGAGCCCACCCGAGGGTGCCCCGCAGAGGAGGGGTGCGGAGAGCGCTTCCGGTGCTTTTCAGGTACTCGTTTTCCGCCGGGTCAGCATGCAAAGTGCAAACTCGAATGCTATTTGTTTAATTTGCTCAGTATCTATTGGTTGAATTTGACTGAATTATAGTGACTGATAAGTTAATTTCCCCCAAGTATCGGTGTCGCTTTTCTTGGTATAATAGTCACACACTCAACGATGATTCTTTCAAAATCAGGAGGAAGCATATGGTAATAAAGGCAGGGATACCCTTTGTCTTTTGAGAAGAAATATGACTACTGACAGGCCCAAACAGTACTTGACGTTGCGTTTTTGGTGAAGATCTGGCATGAGCACTGAGATTGCGCAAAAATGATGTTACAACCAAAATTACTATATTTATAAGAAAAGCAACTGCGATAGTTAATCAAGAAGCAATACAGGTCACCCCAAGGCAAGGGTGATTGAAACATAGTTTTTCAATTTTTGATTTATTGTCTGTGATGCATTCATGCAATCAAATTAGTTCAACAACCTTTAGCAAACATTTGTTACTCTTGTTATGTCCCAGATATACTGAGGAGGGTTGCGGGTTTAGAAATGAAATACATAGCCTCTTCCCTAAAAAGTAATTAAAGTTTTATGAACAGAATACTACATAAATAATCTCTGTGTTAGAAGTGCACCTCAACACGACCCGTCAAACTCCTATTTTACTTTCAAAACCCAAATGAAATGACACCTCCTTTGGGAAGCCTTCCCTAAGCTTGAACCGATAAAGCTAATTAACAAACACTTCTCTGTGTTCCCTACACACCTTGCACCATCTGTATTCGGGAGTATTTGTCGGCCTGGATGTCTCTCGGCAGACTGTGAACTCTGAAGACACAGAGGGTGGGGCAAAAGTAAGGTGACAGTTGTGAGCATGCAAAATACAGAGTTGGTGCCTGTGTTATTATTTATCTATTAATTATTGTACTTTCCATAGGAACAACTGTAAAGCTACTTTTGCCTCACTCTGTGTTTTGTAGGGTTTTCACCCCTGGAGTGCCTAGTGCATAGTTGACTCCTGACAAATGTTGGCTGCATTGGGTGGAGTGACAGCACAGTGGGGTGCGTGCTGTGCTGTCAGGACCGAGTGTGCAGTGCCTGCCTACTCTGAGGACGAGACAAAGCACATGCATGGTAGCCTGTGGGAGAGGGATGGTTTCTGAGCGGAGATCGTGTGTAATTTGATTCTTGAAGATAAGTGGGTAATAGGCAGAGAAAACCCATGTAGGCTGGGAGACTGTAGGTGCAGGGTCAAGGGCAATGACAGAAGGCCTGGCCTTGATTCCTGTAAGACTAGGGCATGGGGAGCCGGCAGGATGTCTGGAGACGATGTAGAGAGGTGGTTGGGGGCTGGGTTGTTTGCCCTTCAGTGTTGCCTCAGAACCCTGCGACAATGTCTACTGGGACAATGACCGTGTTGAATGGCAGTGATCCATGTCTTCACAGTGTTCCCGTTGCTTTGTAAAGGATGTTAAAAGCCTGACAGAGCCCCATTTTATTCATATCTGAATCCCCACACCCAGAAGGGTGTCTTGCACAGAGTAGGTGCTAAAGAAACACTGAGTGTTAACCTTTGGCTCAGTTCCTGTGCTCTCAAAGCTGGCGCATCCGCATCACCAAGAAGAGCTGGATTTGTCAGTGATTCCAGAAAAGAAACCGAAAGTTGGAGGGCAGGTGGGCACACTACCTTCCCAGTGGCTGGTATTGTATGATTTGGGAGGATTCAGACAGACTGCCTGCTCAGGTTTTATTTTCGATTTTGTGTCTGGCCAAGGTGAGAGTCAATTTTGCGTGTTGCCAAATGAGGACAAAAATAATCACCAGTTTTCCCCTGGACATGCTGAAGGTTTAGGGCAAATTCACGCTAGCAGGCGGGTACGGTGCTGGGGATTGGAGGCAAACCCCTCTGACCCCATGGGGTGGTTCCTTCCTTCCCTCTTTCATCTTCGTGTGGCGGCGTTCCTCGTGGGCAGGGCAGTGCATCAGCAAATCCCTGGTGTGCAATGGTGATTCCGACTGTGACGAAGACAGCGCTGATGAAGACAAGTGCGAGAACACGGAGAGCAGACATTCCTGTGACCTCGATAAACCTCCTCCCAACATCGAACTTACCGGAAAAGGGTAAGGTGCTGGGCACCCTCCTGTGCACACTGGTGGGTTATAAGTCTTCGTTTGGTTTTGCTTTATTTGTGGTTTTTTTTTGGTAAATCTAATAGCAAGTCATCTGATAGTCAAGTCTTTGGCTCAGAGTTCTTTGCCACATCCCGAAACCCCCTTTTAGTTCCTATCTGTATACCTGTAAATATATATATATATTTAGTAACCAATTGTCCCTGGACTGTCCTGGTTTTAGCACCAAAAGTCCTGCATCCAGGGAAACATCACAGACCCTGGAAATACCCGAATAGCCGGTCACACTACGGGAGGGAGGGTGGGGGGGAGAGAGAGAGAGCGCTGATTCAGTGAAGTAGGGCTACTCAAGAGAGTGAAAACAGTAGCATGAGAACAGGGAGAGGGGAGATGTGTGTTGGGAATATTCAGGCTGAAAAGTGATTGCTCAAACTAGCTGAGAAATTTCATTTACAGGTAAAGTTGGGACTAAAAGAAATTCTGAAGAATGTTTAAGGGTCAGAAACCCAAGTTAAAATTTCAAGGCTTTAAAATAATCTATTATAGAATGATAGATGTGATTTTTTTCCTATGATGTTTTAAAATTCATTGCCAGAGAAGTGATAAAATTACTCTAAAGGGTCAACCAGTCGATTGCTAAGAGACAATCCATTGAAATTCGCTGTAGAATGCTCTCTCTGAGTAATCTTAATTGTATTGGCTTTATCTACAGATTCAATTTAAAGCCAGCTGCCGCCAGAGATCCAAAAGGGCCGTGTGTTGCCCAAACATGTTCTTACGCTGCAGAGATGTTGGCTTTTCCCGGATGTCAGTTTTAGCTCTTGTACCAAGCAAGGGAGGCTAGATAATGAACGGTGTACACTGGGATGCTGTTCTCGTCATCTGTGCTCTAAGACATCCTTGACCGTGATGTATTTCTAGAGTTCTCTGATGGTGCCTTTTGCAGCAAGTGCTATTTCTGATTTTAGCCATCTTTTCTTCCTTACAAACAAAACCAAACCACAGTTACAACGCCCTCACCGGCCAGGTCAGGAACAGAGTCCTCAACACAAAGAGTTTCGGCGGCCAGTGCAGAAAGGTGTTTAGTGGGGATGGAAGAGATTACTACAGACTGAGTGGGAACATCCTCTCCTACACATTCCAGGTACTTTGTGACTTTGGTTTTACTTATTTCTAACCCGGGACTTGCTGCTAGAGATCATTATTGTATGATGTTCGTCTTTTTGGTATTTGTGGAGAATGTACCTGTGCCCGCTACGCAGTCATTCTTATAAATATTTTATATGGACTTAAAAAGAACACATATTCGTCCTGGCTGGCGTGGCTCAGTGGATTGAGCATGGGCTGTGAACCAAAGGGTTGCCAGTTCGAGTCCTGGTCAGGGTACATGCCTGGGTGGCAGGCCAGGTCCCCAGTGGGGGCCATGTGAGAGGCAACCACATATTGATGTTTCTCTCGCTCTTACTCTCCTCCCTTCTCTGCTCTCTAAAAATAAATAAATAAAATCTTTTAAAAAAAGAACACATATTCTATAACTCTGGGCAGTGGTACTTTCAGCCATTGCCATGTGAGCTGAAATGTCGGTTTGCCTCATTTTCATTTTGCCTCTGCTCCACGTGGGCCTGGGACCTCATGGTCTGACCCTGCATGGGTGTCAAAACTCGGGTCCCTGGCCGTGCCTGGTACGATCATTTCCTTAGAATTGCCACAGTGTCCCTTAAAAATGCTTTTATTTTTAACTTGTGAAATATTTCACATATATACAAAAGAGTGTGAATAACAAGTCCATGCAGTTGAAAAAAACTAATAAGACAAATACCCATATATGCCCATCACCCAACTCCAGAACTAGAATATTACCAGTGACTTAAAGGTTCTCAGTTACCCCTCTCTGATCAATTCCCCCCCACTCTCCAGGCAACCATTATCTTATATTTTATATTAATTATTTTGTTATTGTTCTGTATATGTGTATCCCCTATGTCTTCATCTCTGAAAATTTGTGATTTAGTTTTGACTGTTTTGGCCATTTATATAATAACTCATATAGTATATAGACTTCTATGGATTTATTTTCACTCAAAATTATTGTGTTGAGTTTCATCCATGCTGATGTAGGTGGCATTTACAGTGTTGTCCCCTATAGTTTCTTATGCAATGCCTTGAGCATTCTTGTGCACATGAGTGCCATGCCAATGAGGGAGGATTTCTCTAGGGCACTCCTGGAACTCAAGGTGCTGCCTGGTCTATAACATGCTTCACTAGGTAAAGGTTCCGACATGTGCCAATTGATGGCCCGCCAGCAGTGTGGAAGAGTGCTCTGCGCTTCCTGCCCTTCCCGATGTGGTCCGCATTACCTGCCTTTTACACTTCGCTGATGGCCTCAGTGACAATCTCCTCTGGCTCCCGGCTTCTGCTTTTTCACATGCTCTTTCTATCAGACACACTGAAGCTCACCCTCTTCCTTGATTTTAGCACAAAATGTACTGATGCAAAAGCAATTAGGGCTTTGGAGCACATTTCTGAAGGTTTGCAGGTAATATAGAGGAGAAATTTTTCTGTTGCAGTAGTGCAAACACGTTCAACAAAAGCAGTTCACATCCAGCCCTGGCTGGCACAGCTCAGTGAATTGAGCGCAGGCTGGGAACCAAAGTGTCCCAGGTTCGATTCCCAGCCAGGGTACATGCCTGGGTTGCAGGCCATGACCCCCAGCAACCGCACATTGATGTTTCTCTCTCTCTCTCTCCCTCCCACCCTCCCTTCCATCTCTAAAAATAAATAAATAAATTCTTTAAAAAAAAACAAAACAGTTCACATCCTTTGTCTTAAAACATTTGTCCTTCCACAAGCTCAACTACATGAACTTCTGGTCTCATGCCAATTTAGCTCCTTCCTTTCTTTCTTCCTTTTTTTCTTCTTCCTCTCCTCTCCTTTCCCTCTTCCTTCCTTCCTTCCTTCCTTCCTTCCTTCCTTCCTTCCTTCCTTCCTTCCTTCCTTCCAACTGTGGAGATTGCTTTTATTTTGTCCTGGAGGCACTGAGCAGGTTCACAGTTGCTCTTCTTCTTGTCCTCTTCCTTGCTGTCTCCTTCCAAGTTCTCCTCTCTCAGTGCTTTCCTCCCTTCTTCCCGGAATGCCCCAAATTTCCAATTCATTGCTTCCTACCTATTATTCCAAAATTTGTAAACTGAAATGATTAGGATATTCAGACAGAGGGGCCCTTGCTTATTAAAATTAACCCTCTCCAGAAAGCAGTTTTGACTATGAACAGCAATCTCACCATCCTCCAACTCACAACAGAATAAATTACAGTTAAGCGTTATTGAATCATGAAACTGATATGGAAAATAGTCATAGTTACCAATTTGAATATCTCTTGTGGCACCTGCACTACTTTTGTCAATTTGTATAGGTGTGCTCCTCACAATATCTTTGGAAGACAAGTGATATTTTATAATTTTATCCATGTAGAAATTGAGGCCCAGAGAGGGGACTTTAGCTGGTTTATTTGAAGTAAAAAACCATTAAGCAGTAGGGCTTGGCTCCAGCCTGTCAGACTTGGCAGCCCTTTATTTTTCTACTCTATTTTACTCTCCCAGTGCGTTGTATTTCATCGCACTTCAGTTCTAAATTCTACATGGTGAATAACACATATTCAAATTTAACCTGTGCTTGGAAGGGAGAATGTGAGATAGGCATTTGTAGAAGAAGTTTTCTCTTTCTATTCCTAGAAGGATGTGTTGATAATTCTTTCACAGTTATAAGAGGGAGAAATGAAAACAAGTATGTATGTATTTGGGTATAATTCAGGAAGGTACAGAACAATGAGAACAGAAAGGAAGAGACTTTGTGCCGTGGCTGGAAGGCAGGCGTGCCGGGGTCCCCAGCTTCTGAAGACGAGGGATGATTTGGGAACAGCATGTCCTGACACTGGTTTTTCTCGGCATGGCCTGGTGCCGGGGTTGACACCTAAACACCTTTCCAGGCACTGGATTTGTAGTTGTTTGTCACCGTGGAGGGGAATGATAGGCTGTTGGCGGTGAAGAATGTAGATGCTTTGAGGATCCAGCCTAGGGGAAGCCAGAGGGGAGCAATGGGTGGCAGGTCGGTCGTTAAAGTGCTAAACCCAGGAGGGGTGTGGGCTGGTGACCATCCTCCACAGTTCGGAGACTGACCTCGGGCCACGGGGGTCAGCTCTCGGCAAGGCAGAAGGTAACCTCTGGTTTGTTGGAATGTAAATATTAGTAAATAATTGTATAACAGAATCAGGAAACCTCTGTTAGAAGCTCTGTTTTGGTTATCAGCATTAGAGTTTATTCAGGGCAAACCCAGAGTCAGCCGCTTGCTTTGCTGACATGAGGCATAATTTCTCATTCCTCCTGCGTTTCACACCACAAGGAAGCTTTGGAAACATAAGCACATTCCTGCCCCAGGCTCCCTCTGGGAAGGAGCTTAGTTTACCCTGGAAGGCGGCCGAAAGACTAGTGCTGAGTCTCAGCATGAAATGAGTTGTGAGTAAAAGGTTAGGGTGGAGAAAATAAATAACTTCCTGGATCTAACTGTATTTGGTCTTGGATGTTCTTTATTATCTTTTGAAGAGAAATCCTATCTGCATATCAAATGAATAACAAAAACATACTCCAAAAGCAATTTTAGCTACTGCTTAATTATTTTATCTTCTGCGTCCCCTGTTTAAACACTGTTGAGACGTCTGGGATCTCTAAATCTGGCTTGTTAACCAGCAATCATTTAGATAATAATAAAAGTATGTGCATTAAGAAGCATTTATATATGAAGCACGATTTTAAGCGCTTTACATCCATTTTCTTCTTTAGAATGACTCAAAGTAGGTCCTGCTATTTCAATTTTACAGATGAAGAAACCGAGGCAAACAATGCTGAAACACTTAGCCCCGGTCATAGATAGAGGTCGCAGACGGCAGGCGTGGGGCCTGAGCTCTGGGGGTGCTCGTGACTCCAGAGTCCCTGCGGCGCACTCTACTTTGCTGGGGTCAGAGTACGTGTAAGTGTTGCTAGGAATGAGACGGTAGGGAAAGAAAAGCTGACGCTGTAGGGGAGGGAATACCCAACTAAATATGTCCTTTGAAGAGGTGGGAGGAAGTGAATACTGAGAAGAGACAGAGAAGTTAGCCTTAGAAGGGAGGAGAGACGTTTGTGGAAGAAAGGCAAAGAAGAATCGTCAATAACTTTGTAGCTGGGTTGGCCAGAAGGTTAAGAGGACTCTGTCTGATGACAGGAGTGTTTGTGAAGAAAGAGGTTAAGTTCATCTTCTTAGAGGAAAGGAAGCGGTTGTAAGGCTGGAGGATGGAGGTCCTTGCAGAACTTCTGGAACCGTTACTGTAGGAAATGGGAGAGACAGACAGCATTGAATAGAGAAATATAGGACTGCTAGACTGTGTTGAAGGTTCCACTGAGGCTGGAAATCGTGAATGGACTTACAGGGGCGGTGACCCATAGTTGTGTGATTTTTCTACGGTGGGGCTAAGCAGTTTGGCTGCAAGCAGTGAACCAAGGTCGGGTGTTGGCCAGACAAACATCATGGCAGACACATGCATGCAAGGAAGTTAAGTTCATTGGCAAGAATGGTTGAAGTCATAACTGCAACAGGAAAGAGGTGAAAAAGTGAAGGTGCTGATAAGGAGAAAAGAAAGGAAGAGAAATGGATGAGCTTGCCTGTACAAAGCTGAATGACAGAGAAACAATAGAATGAGGGTCAAAAGAGTAAGCAGTGTCAGAGTGTAGGATGTTTGAATTTATGATTTCAGAGGGAGCCCAGAATCTAAGCTGGAGGGGAGAAGTATTAAGGAGAATTTAAGATCACACTACTTTGAAAAAAGATGATTTTTGCAGTTGTGTGTAGAGGGCGTGGGAGTGAGGAGATGCTGACCTAAGCGGCTAAGAGGCGTCCTTGCATAAATCATAACAGACCTGGAGAGTTAAGCCTACTGCTGGCTCACACAGAACATTCCAAAACAAAATCCAAATGCTTTCATTGCTTCATATAACCTATTTCTATTTCTGTCCTTCTCTGTTAGGCAAAAAAAAAAATCAAGAACCAAATGTTTTGTGCTTTTTTCATTGTAGCCTTGTTACTTTGTTCACTTCGGGGCCAAACATTAGCATCAAAGGAAAATGCAAGATGTTTGTACACAGATGTATTTCGTGAATCATTTGAAATTGCCATTATTGATACCATGTCTCTTGCTTAACGAAGAGTCGTTACAGAATGAACTCTGTTCCTTATACTCCCACAGGCCTGGTCTTAAGGACAGACACCACGGCTTTGTGTTAGCGAAGACCTTAGACCTTTGGAGATTGTATGAAGAAAGTATCCATATGAAAGTGTCTATGATAAAAGATTCTTGATTATGTCCAGACCTTCATTTGCTTATAGCAAACCTTTTCATTTTCTTTATAGGTGAAAATAAATAATGACTTTAATTATGAGTTTTACAACAGTAGCTGGTCTTATGTAAAAGAAACATCAACAAGCCATTCATCATCTGAAAGAAAAACAGCCTTTTTTGGACTTTCAAAAAGTTCTTCTGTTTCTTCTGCTTCTAGTCGAAATTACTATGAAAACCAGAGGAAAAAGGTCAGTAGGAAACGTTAGTTAACGTTTCCATATTTTACTGGTTTGGGGATGTATAACATTAACGAGTGTGTTTGCCAGAAGCACCAGCTTTCCTTTTACCAATGGGGCAATCGTGCCTTCTCCAGAGACAACTCTATATATTTCTCTAAAAGGTACAGTCTCGTCTTGTTAACTCTCCTTGACTATTTGTTTATACTTTTATTTTTTCATTAAAGTGCCTTTACTTATCTCAAAACCTAAAAAAAACCCTTACTTCCAAATCTTCTAGGTAAAACTTAGTCCTAAGTTTCTCATCCGTGATTACTGATGCTACCATTTTAAGTGTTGTAATTTTAAAAATCCAATTAGTATGTGCTTCCTAAATGCTAATCCTAGAAAAACTTTAAAATACGTCATTGCTCTTGAGATACCAAAATTTCAGATAAGGAAGTGAAAAGACTTAAGACACTTTGTCGATTTGAAATGTCAAAACTTTCGTCTTGGGCAACCCGAACAGTGACATGAATCGCACTAACTGATATACACTTATTGCTGAAAACAATTTCAGGCTGATGATCATTCACAATTTGCATATTTTATCTCATTCCTAAAGTCATTACCTTGATTAATAAACCACACAAGGGAGGTATAAAAGAGTATTTTGTTTGTTTTATGACTAAGAAGCCGTGGCAATGTGAGCTGTAGAAACGTGTATCATATTCATATTGTTTCACGTAAGTGAGATTTGGGTAACGGTAGATCTTTCATGAACATCACGAAACATGCTTAAGAAGTAATGAAAAGACCTCATCATAAAGTGGCTTAACTTGTCAATACTTCAGTATGGGAGCTAATTATACAGTCACCCTACCCGTAAGTCATCCCTGAGAGGGGGGTCCTAGGGACACATTGTTTTATATACTTATTTGTGAGATTGTTTTGCAGCTAATGAAGTCAGTTCTCTCTCTGTGGTTGAGGAGGGCATACCAACTTGGTCATGGTGTTTTCGAGGCCGTGTACAGAAGACATTACCAGCACATCCCTCAGATATTATTCCTACTTGGGGTTCCAAAAATTCCTTCCATTGCTCCGAGTGAGTGGGCCCAGAAGACACCTTCTCATGCATCAAAATTAAATCTCCTGTAGTCTGGGGTTGAAGGTGGCTATCGAGGAAGACATTGGACAGGGCCATATCTCCACGACCTTTTCACTTCGACCGAAAGCCCCCTTCATGCCTTTTCCTCTTCCCACAGAGTTATCAGTTGCTGGTTCTCCAGAACACTGTGGAGGTGGCTCAGTTCATCAACAACAACCCAGAATTTCTACAGCTCGCGGAGCCCTTCTGGAGGGAGCTCGCCCACCTCCCCTCTCTGTACGACTACAGCGCCTACCGGAAGTTGATCGACAACTACGGGACCCATTTTCTGCAGTCGGGATCCTTAGGAGGAGAGTACAAGGTTCTATTTTATGTGGACACAGAGAAGATGAAACAAATGGGTATTTTTTTAACTTTTTTTATTTTTACATTTTTAAAAGATTTTATTTATTTATTTTTAGAGAGGGAAGGGAGGGGGAGAGAGAGAGAGATATCAATGTGCAGTTGCTGGGGGTCATGGCCTGCAACCCAGGCATGTACCCTGACTGGGAATCGAACCTGCGACATTTTGGTTCGCAGCCCGCACTCAATCCACTGAGCTACACCAGCCAGGGCGCGGTAGAGTATTTTTAAAACACGTTATAAAAAACCATTGCAAGGATTGCCATGGGGTAATTACATCTAGTTAATTTAAACTTTCGAGCTTTAAAATAAGACAAATAGAAATGAAATGGCAGAGGAATCCTCAAACTATAAGAATCCATTGTACTCTAACTCAGAATCATATGGGCTTGAAGAGAGGCCTGCCTATCCTTTTAGACAGTGCCCTGAAACGTGAGTTAAACCATTACCAGTCTCGGCTATCTCCAGAGGGTGTTGACTGGGTTTTTAGGATACTTTCTAAGCTTTCCCATTTCTCAGATTACATAATAATCCTCAGGGGAAATTAATGAGGAATTGACTGTTATTGCAGAAATCAAGATGGTTTTAAAGAACTATTTTATTCACCCCTGTTCTTTACCACTCATATTCCTTTAAAAAAATCTCTGGATATCACAAGTTTGCTTGCTACGTAACACTTACAACTGCAGCTTAAATTCATTGGCTGCCTTCTTTCCAACGGGCGAGTTCTGTATCTTAGCAATGACCCTCACTGTCACCCAGTGAGGTGGCCACTAGAACTCCTGTCTCACAAAGTGACACACCGAGACTCAGTGCCATGAGACACATCAAAGGGCATGTAGATCGTAAAAAGATCTAACCAGCACCCAAGTCAGCATAGCTTTGGCCTTCCGCCGTGTGGCTGATGGAAATGCCTGTTGTTTATTGGAATCAGAGCGTGCCGCTCAGTTCACGTTCTGTGGACTTCACACCGAGGTCCTCACCAGCTGCCCTAGTGTGGGATGGAGGGGAGGGAACCATGACTCACTATCCATTCTTCCTTCGCAAAGATCTTTTGGCCCTGGTTTACTAACGTCCCCAGTCAAACCCGCTCCTTCCCACCTTTGTCCTTAAGCTGATGCCCACGCTCCCTTCTCCATCCCAAACCTTCGCTTCAGGGTGCTCCTCATCAGTCAGGATGCCCTTACGACCTTGGAGGAGAGTAAGCCTTCTTTTTTTAAAAAACATGTTTAAATATTTCATTAAAGCAGCAGTTTAAAAATGTGAGGGAGCACACTTTATTTCCTTTTCTGTAACAAGAAGCAGTGACTAGCTGCTATTCAAATAGGATGGTAAAATCAGAGCAGCAGGTTTAAGAGACTGAGACCGCAGCAGCCAGGTCATATGCCTACTTGATAAAACTGTCACTAGGAGATTGGAGGGAGATGACGCAAACTATCCAAGTACATCTCCGCCAGAGGGGACGCAGGGCAGCTTCCCGGACTTACAGCAGTCGCCTCCATTATGGGTTGGAGGGTGGTGAAAGGCTTCCTCCCTGACATTCACAGGAGGTCTTGCAGCTTTGCCCTGTGGGGGAACTACAGTATTTTTCTGTTTCCATTGGCTGAATTTTTCCATTGGGCTTAATGTGTAGCAATAACATTGAGACAGTATTTGAACTTGTCTAACTTCACAGGTTGGATTACATTGCAGAAGCACAGGTTTTTGTAGAAATGACAGAGGTGATTTTTCTCGGGAAAATTAATCCGGAAGGTGACTTGATCTGAACTCAGTTTCACCGTCCCCCCCCTCCGCCCCCTCCCCTCCTCCTCCTCCTCTTTCCTCCTCCTCCTTTTCTCTTCCTCCTCCTCCTCCTCTTCCTCTTCTTTAAATTTAGGACTTAAAAGAAATGGAGAGAATTTTTTAAAGCTTTTTAATTTCATAAAAGTATTTTTTGAGTAAAACGTTACTGTTGAGCAGTTTCTGTTCTTCCTGAATGTTTTAATTTAAATATAATCAAATTTCCTGGGACATAATACAGGGTGGGGCAAAAGTAGGTTTATAGCTGTGAGTACAGGAAACACAGTTTATTCTTGTAGTACTATTTGTTAATTATTGTATCGCTGTCCATATGAACAATTGTAAACCTATCTTTGTCCCACCCTGTATATGCTCCCTATTGTTCTTTAAGAAATATTGAGGTTATTATCCTTAATAAAATTATGTAAGAAAAGTATTTTCCTATACTTTATTATTTTCTATCCTCATTTAAAAAAAGAAATACATGCATTTGATAATGAGTGGTAACTGTCACATACTAAGGCTATGTATGAGTCAGGGGCAGGAAATGTCAGAAACCAGAGGTGTTTAAGATAACGAGATGTGGAGGCTGGGAATTAATTGCTGTAGAACCAGAGCCCAGCTTTGGGGTGTCCAGCAGATGGGCTGGAGCCGCCCCCACATCTACTTTTACTTACTTGCGTCATGCCCGAGAGGCTGACTGTGAATTAGTGAAAGCTATCGCTCCTTGAGGTGTTTTAATTTCTGCTTCCTCCACTGTTTCATGTAGAAATCACCCCCCAGCTCCTTCTCTCTCTGGTCACAATGAGAAGGGGCCTCTCTAAATCACATATTCCTGTTTCTGACCTTGACTCTTCTAGAGCACTTGAAATGCACCCATCATCTCAGTCTTGATTAGGTGGGCTCAGTAGCAGGAGACAACCTCTTGTCCTTACTCTCACACCTGGCAGCATCTCAAAGGTCTTCAACAAAATTAAGCACCATTTAATTTTTTTCCACCAGGTCATAGTTCAATAAGTACGAGTAGCTGTCGTTCCAAAAGTATCAATATCCTGCTTTCATATTCTTCAAACAAATGCAAGGAGCTGAACGATGCCTTAAAAAGAGCTGCAGGTAACTGGGAAAGGGGCAGTATGCATTATAAACTTCACCTACATCCCTCTCTCTTTGGTTAATTCCTACTCATCAAGGTCCTTTCGATTTTTTGCAAGTGTCCTAGTTTGAGTTTTTCAAGTGTTTGGTTGTTTTTGCTTCTGATCTCTCTTTTGTACGTGAAGGCAATGAGACTCGTGCAGAGTGAGATTCACTGGGTGTCTCCTGTGGACTGTAGGTGTGTGCTCAGTGTGTGCTACCTGTCTCCCCTATGGGGACTGTTGGCAGACAAGTCTAGGAAAATGTCACCATCAGGAGAAGGTTCAGGTTCTCTCTGCGACCTGGATGCTCAGTGAGGGTGGAATCTTCGGCGCGTGCTGTGGGCGATGGTGGGGGTGGGGAGGTGGGGAACCAGAGTGCTAGTCTTTGAGTAACAGGAGAGTGAGCTGATCCAGTCTGCGTGTAGATGGCAAGCGAAAGAGTTGGGGTTTAATCCTGATGCCAAGGGGTGCCGTTAAAGGGTTTAACACAAGATGTGATTAAATGGACATTTACAAGGATAAAGTCACAAAGAAGGAAGGAAGACCGAGGGAGAATAATCTGATAGGATAAGAACCAGAAAAGATTACTGACATGGAAAGTAAAGGAGGAGAGGTCGACAGAGAGAAATGCTAGAGAGCAGGTGAGTAAGAAAAGGACTGAAGACTCTTCATTGGATCTGGCGATGAACACTTAATTGCCTGCAAATGGAGAGATTCTTCGCATGGTAGAGATCAAAGTGAGACTATGATTCCGGCCAAGATGGAGGTGTAGGGAGAAACCCTTTGCTTCCTTGCACAACCAAAAGGAGGTAACAACCCATCGAAATCAATGACAACCAGAAGTGCCAGAAAATCAAACCGCATGGAACTCCAACAACCTCGGGATTCAAGAAATAGTCCAACAGAACAACCATACCAGTAAGGCGGTGGATGGAGAGAAACCGCAGTGAGGTGGTGGACGGAGTGGGCGGGGCTGGCTGAGTGGGAAACTGAGACTCAGAGCTGACTGTGGACTACGGCTGTTGCCATGGTGGGGGAAACTCCCAGTCTCACACGTTGGAAAGTGCACTAGAGACAAGCAGGTGAGCTGCCTTGCTCCCTCTCTGATCCCTCCCCCACAGGCAGTGAAGCGGTGCAACAAGGAGGGTTGCCCCACCCTAGTGAATACCTAAGGCCCTGCCCCTCACAACTTAACAGGTGCCCTGAACAAAGAAATAGGACCCAAATGAAAGAACTGAGCAAAAATCCAGAGAGCTAAGCTAGGAGGAGATAGCCAGCCTATATGATGGGAGAATTTAAAGCCCTGGTAATCAAAATGCTCACAGAACTGATTGAGCTTGGTCGAAAAATCAAAGAACAAATGAAAGATACTCAATATGAAATACAGCAAAATATTCAGGGAACCAACAGTGACAAGAAGGAAACCAGGACTCAAAGCAATGACTTGGAATAAAAGGAAGAAACAAACATCCAACTGGAACAGAATGAAGAAATAAGAATCCAAGACAATGAAGAGAGACTTTTGAACCTCTGGGACAACTTGAAACATTCCAATATCTGAACTATAGGGGTGCCAGAAGGAGAAGAACAATAGCAAGAAATTGAAAACTTATTTGAACAAATAATGAAGGAGAACTTCCCCAATCTGGTGAAGGAAATAGACTTCCAGGAAGTCCAGGAAGCCGAGAGTCCCAAAGAAGTTGGACCCAAAGAGAAACACACTAAGACACATCATCATTAAGTTACCCAAGGTTAAATATAAAGAGAAAATCCTAAAACAAGCAAGAGTAAAGGAGAGAGTTACCTACAAAGGAGTTCTCATTAGACTATCAGTTGATTTCTCAAAAGAAACCTTGCAGGCAAGAAGTGGGTGGAAAGAAGTATTCGAAGTCATGAAAGACAAGGACCTACATCCAAGATTACTCTATTTAACAAAGCTTTCATTTAGAATGGAGGACAGATAAAGTGCTTCCCAGATAAGGTCAAGTTAAAGGAGTTCATCATCACCAAGCTATTATTATATGAAATATTAAAGGGGCTTATCTAAGAAAAAGAAGATAAAAAATATGAACAGTAAAATGACAACAAACTCACAGCTATCAACAAATGAACCTAAAAAAAAAGAAAGAAAAAAACAACAAAAACAAAAACGAAGCAAACAACTAGAACAGGAACAGAACCAGAGAAATGAACATCACATGGAGAGTTTTCAGTGGGGAGGGGGAGGGGAGGAATGGGGGGAAAAGTACAAGGAAGAAGAAGCATAATTGGTAGGCACAAAATAGAAGGGGAGAGGTCAAAAATAGTATAGGTAACAGAACTCAAAGAACTTATATGTACAACCCATGGACATGAACTAAGGTGAGGGAATGCTGGAAGGTTGGGGGATGCAGGGTGGAGGGGGGATAAAGGGGGGCAATTTGGGAAAACTGTAATAGCATAAGCGATAAAACAGACTTAAAGAAAAAGAAGTGAGACTGCAGTGCATTGTGTGAGGCCGTGGACTGAGCGGTATGGAGATGAAGTCCTCCCTCCTGGGGTGATGGCAGAGATTGGGGAGATGGTGAAGACTGACCCAGGAGCCAGAGTTCTCGTGGAACAGGAGGAGATTCTTATAGAATATTCTTATAGAATATAGATGACTGCAGGATGGAGGCAGACAGAGTAGTGACGCCAACTTTATTTACTCACTTCATTCACCAACGGTTTATGAAACCCAGGGTATGTGCCAGGGATCGTCGTAGGCCCCGGGCTTCCGGCAGTGAGTTTACCAGAGGAAGTGGCTGCTCCAGGAGCTGACATGACAAAGGAGAAGCCCACGTTTTGAGCGAGAGGGAAATACACTGATCTGGACACGGAGATGGAAGTGGGAGCTTGGGGAAGGTGTTGACATCAGTCCCCAGCTGGGTTGGTGACTGGAAGCTATTCACTGATTTGATTTGACTTTGTATTCAACAAACACATCACACTATGTGTCCAGCACACTTTTCAGTGATTCACAAAACTTAACCAATATACTCTGCCTACTTAAGAGTTAGGTATTGTTCACATTCCCATTTTACAGACAAGGGCACTGAGGCACAGAAAGGTTGCCCAAGATCAGAGTTGGTAAGCATCAGACATGAGCTACAGATACATGACATCTGGCTTCCAGATCTAAGTTTTTCGCTGCTGGACCAGGCTGATTGTCTGGGGGAAGGGGACCTGCCATAGAGCTCACTGTGGCATGGCCAGCAAGGCTACAGGCTTAAAAATAGACATAAACACTGAGTTTTTAGGATCTGTAGTTCATAAGTAGGGGTTTCCATTAGGGTGATGATTCTCAAACTATAGCATGCATGAGGATTACCTGGGGTAGTCTGTTAAAATGCTGATTCCCACAGAAATGGAGATCACATGGAGGGGTATCAGCAGGGATGGGGAGTGGGGAGAATGGGGGAAAAGGTACAGGGAATAAGATGCATAAATAGCAGGTATAAAACAGACAGGGGGAGGTTAAGAACAGGATGGGAAATGGAGAAGCCAATGAACTTACATGTACGACCCAGGGACTTGAACTAAAGTGGTGGGAGAAGGGGTACAGGGCAGAGGGTAATAAAGGGGAGAAAAAAATGTGATAACTGTGATGGTATAATCAATAAAATATATGTAAAAAAAATAAATACAATGCTGATTCCAAGGCTATTCTCTCATGGGCCTTGGTCGGGCTCAGGAACTTGCAGTCACTCCAGGGGATTCGGACTCAGGTAGTTCAGGGACTGAACTTGGCGACACCCTTCATTACAAGGGTGACTGCAGATTAAACATGTGCTGACAATGAAGATGAGGAAGCACTCAGGCGATTTATTGAAAATGTCAGGCTTTAATACTTTCTGATGCTAAAATGCCAATTTTTGAATTGGCAAAACTTTCTGAAAATTTTATGAAATTCAGCTGAAGGAAAGGAAATGAAAGTCACCCCAAGTCTTATCTGCCAGTCAGGACTTTCTGATCACGACCAGTGGAAAACTCAATTATAAATGGAGATAAAAATATTTCTGAAAATTATAAGGCACATAATGAAAAAAAAGGATTCAATTAGTATTCAGACTTTTCAGAACACTTCCCATGTGTTACTGTGTGCCTGTTAACAGCTTTTTTGCTTATTTTTAGTATTCCAGATGCAAGGAACTCTTCCCGTCTTATTAAGAAAAATTTTAAACATATAGGAAAGTTGAAAGAACAGAATAATAAACACCTATACACATACCCACTTCCTCTGTGTAATAGTTATTATTTTGACCTTTTGCTATATATCTACATATAGTGTTTATAATATGGACTACTTAGCAACATGTATTATGTATTTAAGACATTTGTAATGTGTGTCGAGCCATTTAGAAGAAACACCATGAAGTTTCACCCCAAATATGCACATGTATCCTCCCAGACATATCATTCCTGTATAACATAATATTCTTATTACACTATGAGTATTAACAATATGAATGATAACTCCCTAAAATCATCTGCTGTCAGGTAATGACTGTTTTTCTTTTTTTTTTTTTACTTTAATGGATATCACTCTTTAGAGTAGTGTTAGGTTCACAGTGCAGTTAAGCCAGGAGTTCAGAAGACCCCCGTATACCCCTGTCCCCACACAGGCTCCGCCTTCCCCGCTGTTAGCGCCCAGCGCCAGGATGGTCCATTTGTTACAATGGATGGACCTACCTGGACGCGCTATCGTCAGCCCAAGTCCACAGTTCTCATGAGTGTCCGTTCTAAGTGTTGTACATCCTTGGGCTCAAACAAATGCACAAGGACACGTACCCGCCACAGAGTACCACAGAGGATAGTTTCACTGTCCTAAAAACCCTCCGCGCCTCACCTGTTCCCTCCCACTGCACATACCCTGGCACACACGGATTTTTTTCCTGTTTCCATGGTTTTGCCTTTTGCAGAATATCACAGAGTTGGGGGGGCTGTGTTTTAACACGTGATAGACTTTTCACCTTTACGTTCCCATTTCGTGCATCCTGACTTCCTTCCCTTGACTTCTCCTCACGTAGGAACCTCGAGCAATAAGCTGCAAGGGACGCCCTTTGTCAGAGGGGGCAGTTCAGGCTTCGTGTCCGGCCTCAGCTACCTGGAGCTGGAGAACCCAGCCGGAAACCAAGAGCGGTACTCTTCCTGGGCAGCCTCTGTGACTCAGCTCCCCCAGGTCATAAAGCAGAAGGTACGTGATGCTGTGCGCGAAGCAGCAGAAAGCAGCCGTGGCGATGCGCGCTGGGGAAAAGGAGATTGCATCAGGGGGCTTCAGCAGAGAAGGCTGGGATCAGCCCTTTCCGAATCCCAGTTTACGTTCTGTATGAGAAAATGAAAGCGTATCTAATAACAAGGAGCAGAAGGTCTGTTGCCTCGTGTGTCCGTATTTCAGTGAAAATGTCTTGTAAATCCCAAGAGAAATGAATGACAATATCAGCATTTTAAGCTGTTGCCTGAAATTTGATGGACTTCCCTGTTCCCCAATTCGGAGGAGCTGTAGATTCTTTCAAGAGGAAGGCACTCAGGCTTGTTACATTTGTCGGACCACCTCTCTTCCTGTGCGCTTGGCTTGCACACTCCTGGGGCTGTGTCCGTACAGCTGGAGCCAACGTGGCTGGCAGAACTGTAGGATGTTCTATGGACAGTCAGTTCTCTTTTCATGCAACGAAGGTGTCCCTTAACACTCAAGAGCTGGGCAAGATTGCACAGTAAAAAGACCATAAGGTTTATGGGGAAAAATGGGTTTAGGGACACAACAATCAAAAGTTTAAACTGTGATATTTATTTTTTTATGTTTTGTTTTAAAGATTTTATTTATTTATTTTTAGAGAGAGGGGAAGGGAAGGGAAGGAAAAAGAGAGAGAGAAACATCAGTGTGTGGTTGCCTCTCAGGTGGCCCCCACTGAGGACCTGGCCCACAACCCAGGCATGTGCCCTGACTGAGAATCAAACTGGCAACCCTTTGGTTCGCAGCCCATGCCCAATCCACTGAGCTACACCAGCCAGGGCTAATCTGTGACATTTATTAAAAAAAAAAAAGATAGGCACCAAAAAGATCAAAGCCAAAGCAAACCCAGCTGCACAGTTCTATCCACGGTAAGTTGTTAAGCAATGTGGATACTGTCGTAAATGCAGCACACTACCTATAACGAGATCTGAAGCATGCTGGGTGCTGGAACAGTTACGGCTTGTGAATTGTTGCGAAGTGGAGGGAGAACAATGAGAAATGCCAGGCAGCTGTAGCACCGGTGTCGATGGGGGCGGTGTATCGCACGGGCGGTGAACCAGATGGATGTTCGAGGCACGTGTTTGTGTGTTGTGTACCCTCTGTGGCTTGGTTCAGTGTGTCCAGTTTTCTGTGGTCAGCTGGTGTTTCCTGTGGACAAGACTGCATGTAAAAAAAAAGGCAAAACTTGCGTGGTATGCTTCTATTATTCCTTAATGCAACAATCTCAGCAGAACAAATTCGTATCTGCAACACAAATGCTACAGCAGAACTGATTCGATGATCTGTGCCCTGCCATGGGAGTCGGGCAATGTCCCAGGTGAAGTGACTTTCAGGGATTAAGACGCTTGGACTCAGCTTTTCAAGTTATCTCCCTAATACCACGTGGCACCCACCTGCCCTCTAATAAGGGTGATGGGGGCGGGGGAGGATTTCCCCCAGAAGTCTCCTCTTCAAGTGCTATTCATTAGGATTCGAAGTGGCTTATGTTCACTGTCAGTACCCCGTATACCTTTTAAAAACCCTGCATTGTTGACTAGGGAAAAGCAGACATGGTTTGCTGTTCTCAGCTGTGTGCACTTTTCCACATACCGCCGTAACTGTCTCCAGCTAGCTGTGCCAGCTCCTTAGTTGGACAGGAAAGGAGGAGAGAAAGTGGAGGTGTTTCACAGCTCTCTGGCCACACAGTGCCACCCAGGTCAGAAGAGCCTGGGCAGTGACGGAGGGCAATGTGACCGACTTTGCATTTGTCACAGTCGGGTGCTGCAGCTAGGGCTCACTGACTCTCCAAAGCCAGCGAGGCGCATCTCTTCCTGCTTCTGTGCCCAGTGGCATCATGGAGGTAGCCCCAAATCAGCCATCGTGACAGTAGTTACACTCAAGAAATCAGCAAATGCCACAAATCAGAGCCTTTCTGTTCCTGGGAGAGCAGGTTGCTGGCACTTAGCCGGCACGTCTGTGGTCTCGAAGCGGCGGACACGCCCAACACAGAGCAATAACGCCTACCTGGTTCAAGTGTCTTCAGGGAGAAAGAGTGACGGTCCTCACTCGAGGGACGTTAAGTCTCTCAGAGTCAAGAGACGTACTTTTAAAGTTAATTGCATGTGCTCCTTCACTCTAATGTGAATGCCTTTCCTTTTCTTCTGTCCTCTGCAGGCGTGGGCATGTGCTGTCTTCAAAATAACATTTCAGTAACTAGAACATGAATGTCCTGTTGGTTTTTTTTTTAAATTATGCATATACACAAGATATGAAATATAGGCCTTCCCTAGCTGGTTCTAATTTCCCCAGACTTGTCTTCTAAAGAAAGTGAATTGCTTCTTAAAAAATGTGAACGAGAAATAATGGGAATTAACATGAGGGTGGCTTTTGATCTTGTCTTAGTGGGGATTGAGCTTAAGTGCCAGAAGGAACATGCTGTCGCATAAGAACCCTGATGTCTGATGCTGACGTCTCTCCCCGCACAGGTGACACCTTTGTATGAGCTGGTCAAGGAAGTGCCCTGTGCCTCGGTGAAGAGACTCTACCTGAGACGGGCCCTGGAGGAGTACCTGGATGAATCGGACCCCTGCCATTGCCGGCCTTGTCAAAACGGCGGCCTAGCCACCGTGGAGGGGACCCAGTGTCAGTGCTCTTGCAAACCGTACACGTTTGGCGCCGCGTGTGAGCTAGGGGTCCTCGTGCAGGGCGAAGCAGGTCAGTGAGCTGCATTTTCTCTGATTGCGTGGGACCGTGGGAAAGGGACCTGCCCCTCTGCACCTCTGGCCCCTGAGGTGGCCCTTCTTGCTGTACGGAGAGAAGGAAGTCTCCCCGGGCATTTCAGTTCAGGATCTCCCACTGAAGGGATTGTAGGTGCTGGGGCCGAGACCTGTGGCTGTCTCCATATTTCTGTCTGAATGAACAGACCTGCTGTACCCGCCTCCATCACACTAGATCAGCGCCTAAAACACCTCTGTCCTTCCACAGTCATCTCATGAAGGTTTTGTCATAGCGTAGGTCTGTGGAGCAAGGGTTTGCATTGCCTGACCTTTCTGACGGCAAGCTCCTTGAATCATCTTTATTTCTATTTTGTATTGCATCCCATCAATCAATTATTCGCACATGGTCATTGAACATCTGCTCCACGGCGTGCTAGGTGTTTTAAGCACTTTAGCACAGGGCTCTGTGAAGGTGCTTTATGAGCAGGCGAAGTTTGAGATAATTTATGTATATTTATTTTTATATGTGATTATGTCTCCCTCCTCTAGAAAGCTCATTTCTTTAAAAAATTTTTTTTTTTAAAGATTTTATTTATTTATTTTTAGAGAGGGAAGGGAGGGAGAAAGAGAGAGAAACATCAGTGTGCGGTTGCTGGGGGCCGTGGCCTGTAACCCAGGCATGTGCCCTGACTGGGAATCGAACCTGCAATGCTTTGGTTCGCAGCCTGCGCTCAATCCACTGAGCTATGCCAGCCAGGGTGAAAGCTCATTTCTTATGATCAGGACCGTGTGATTTATTTCCAGAGCCTGACACAGAGCCTGACTTATAGAGTCACTTCATAGATGTTTGATAAATGAATAAATATATGACTAAACGGTGGTTGCTTCTAGACAAGCATCAGGAAGGCACCCTTGCCCTTCGAACATCTCCGCAGGGGGCCTGTCCTGGTAAATTAAAATTCCACCACTGACTCCTTTGGGGCTTGGATTTCCAGTTTTTTGATAAAAATGGCAGCGCCCCCTGCTGGGAAGGAGTGGAATAGCAGTCATCCTACATCAAGCTGTTATTACCCCCGTATTGACATAGTCAGGGGACTGCTTTATTAACTCAGTTTCTAATGATGGAAGAAAACATAAAAAGATCATAGGAAAATATTACACAAATTGGTTTCAACAGATGGTACTGAGGAATGGGGGTAGAGCGGGTCGTACAGTAGAAATAGCCCAGGAACATACAGTAACATCCCCGCCTGTTATTACAAAACAGTGTTTGGGGGAATGGTTTCTGACATCAGTGTCTAACTAGTAAAGCTGAGTTCTTAGAATATGGTTCAAGTTCTGTCTTGCCTCCCCCAGGGAATGTGACGGGAGTGGGGGGGAAACACTAAAGAGCTGTGAGTCGCGCATCAGCCCCAAGGTGGAGGGCGGCCAGGGCGAGCCGAGGAGGAGCCTTGTGCAGTCAGTAGTGGAGAAGGATGCTGGTAGGGGGTGGAAGCATGCCACCCGCTTGCCTGCTCCCTCTCTCTGTAGAGCCCCAGCCCCGGCCCCGGCTGGGCAGCCTGGAGTACCCAGGACACTATGGCCTTCTCATCCCCTACCACTGCTTAACGAGAGGAACTTACTGTCTTTATTGAGACACTGTGTGGGGTGATGGAAAAGACCTGAACTCAGGTCTAAGACCGGGTTACAGTCTGGATGTGGCTCTGAGAGTCATTACGGCACGGGGCATGGAATTCAACCACTGTGTGTTAGCTCCCACACCTAGCAAGTTAGAACGGTACCTGACTGCCGGCTCACCTGGATTCATTCTTGTGAGAAGTAAATAAATGATAGAATATAGGTGAAAGAGCTTTGAAACAGTTGTAAAATGATGAACAAATTTAAGATATCATTGTAAGGCGTGTGTGAAAGCAGTCTTGCTATGGACAACCCCGGTCAGTGCATAGCGACCTCTGGCCATGTGGAAGGCCCCAGTGAATGCGGGAGGTAGGAAGTCCCCAGACTGTCCTCTCCCCCGGCACCCACCTGAGCAGGCAGCTGAGCACTGAACTCCGAACTCTTCCTCTCCGAGTGCACTTTCTGACCAGCCTCTCTCTTCTCGCACAGGGAAGGTGGATGGAGGTTGGAACTGCTGGTCCTCTTGGAGCTCCTGTGTTGCAGGGAAGAAAACGAGGCGTCGAGAATGCAATAACCCGTCTCCCAGAGGGGGCGGGCTCTCCTGCATCGGGGAAACGTCGGAGAGCAGGCGGTGCGGGGAGGAAGACGAGGAGCTGAGGAATCTGCGGTAATGGGGCCCAGACCTGCTGGCAGTGGCATGACACCCATTGCCCACTGCTGTACGCGTGCTGCTGCTAAAAAATTTAAAAGCGAAATGGTGATCTTTATCAGTGGCTGCTTTTTTACCCTTTAGCCCTGGGCCCAGTTGAAGGACCGGGGCATGTCATGGCCACCTGGCTCTCATGTTCCAAGTTTTCCTGACATTGTTACAACAGGCTGGGGAACTGGGGGGCAGGCTGGGCTTGTGGACGTGAGCAGCAGCTCTGGCACTGAGTAGTCAGCCACCTCCTTGCTGTGTGACCCTGGGCCAGTTACTTGCCACACCTCTAACATTAAGATAATCACAGTAGATAAAACGGTAACTAGCTTTGGTCAGCATTATAAAGGATGAAGCATGTAAAGTGATTCGTCCAGTGGCTGGCTAGGCTCAGAGTAAGCATTCAAGAGCAGTTGTATTACTTTTCTGATATGCGTCTTCTTATTTATTTACTTATGTATTTAGGGTTAACCATAAGGTCAGATGCTTGAGATGGCTAATAGCTTTTTTTAAATAGTCCATACATTTGTATTTAAGGATTGTCACATTGCAATTCCTTCCACCAACTTAGTTCCTCCTGGGTTGGGGTTTAACATTCAAGTTTGCCCTGTCGCTCAGTGCACAGGTGTCTTCTCGGTCAGCCCACAGCCGTTTAAGTGGAGCTTCTCTGGGAGATCAAGTGGATTCTTTGGGAGGATTTAGGAATTTATGCAGCATAAACCAAGACTAGGCATTCCTAAGGAAAGCAGTTTGGTCGGCCTGTAAGATGGGCGGGGGCCGGGGTGGGGGTGGGGGTGAAATCTCCTGGGATCTCCAAGGTGGAGAGCCTGGTGTCAGCCAGGTTGACAGGGTCTCAGATGTGGCAGAAGCTCGCTGGCTCTGTGACAGGAGGGTTTAGAAAAGGGAGTCCTTTCAGATGCAAATGAAAAACTTGCTATAGTGCAAAATACTAATTCTACTGTGGAAATGTATCACATTGATGGTATTTTGTTTCCTTTCCCTTCCAGGTTGCTTGAACCACATTGCTTTCCTTTGCCTTCCGGTTCAACAGAATCCTGTCCACCACCCCCCGCCTTGAACCACGGATTTGTTCAAGTTAGTTATGAGAGAGACGTATCTCCCCTTTACGTATACTTTTTGCTTCAAGTTCTACCTCTCTTCTGTGGTCGTGATCCATGTCCTTCTCCGAGATGAAACGGTGCTAAAAATATTTTATGTGTGCAACTCAGTTTTAGTGATGGGGGTTTTAGATCATGGCTTTTGTTCTTTGGCCCAAGGTGATCAGAATTCTGCAGGAGGCGGTATATCTTCCGTGGCGAGGTAATCAATACTGCTGCCCAATGAATTAGAAGTGTAGTCGTGCCAGAGGGTGGCTAAATGTTTCCATTCCCACTAAAATAGAACTCTGTAAGCAAGTTCTTCATAAGGAGGACTTTCTCTATTCTTGCCATTAAAAAAAAACTTTTTCTAAAACACATTTTTTCCCCATAAAAATGAGGCTTGTGATGACGTCTTACGTTTATTCCAGGAACCGATCAGACATTTAGCCAGTATTGGTGAGACACGAATCATTATGCTTTGAGCACTTTTCTGGTCCAGGAAGCAACACGGGTTGTCTGCTACCTGTCATTCTAGAGAATTTTCCTGGCTTTGGGACCCTGCTCCTCTGGGCCCTTCTCACTCCTTGTCATGGTGAGGCGTGGGCCCTGGACCCAGTGAGGTCTCCTCCTGGTTCACGTAGGAGATGTTGTTCATCCGGGTTCTCTGTGTGCGGCCGGCCTTGCTCTCTCCACGACCGAGTTTGCCTCTCCCATTGCAGACCTTCGAACACACACGCACTGAGATTTGCTGCAGCTTTCCCCAGTGGAGGTGCTGGTGGGAGATGGGAGAGCATTCTGTGTGTGTGTGGAGAGGGAGGGGGAGAGAGAGAGAGAGCGCACGGTGGACCTAGTACTACGAACACTTATATGGTCCCACCCAGGCACCACCGTCCGTGAAGTTCCCCATGGTAGCCTAGGCTCAGAGAGTGAGGCCAAGCAGACTAACATGCTTTAGCGAACCATGAGGTGGTGGGCCCAAACCCAGTGCATGTGGTGTCCTTCAAGGAGCCTATGGACTGGCTACCTCAGAGTCACCTAGGACCTTAAAAATAGAGGTGACTGCGTGCCCCTTGTTTTTCATTTTTCCTCATTCTGTAGGTTTAGAGTAGATGCTGACAGTCTGTATTTTTCTAAATTGCTACTAACAGTTCTTACAGAGAGCCAAGTTTACACACAGCTGAGTTCCACCTTCCCATAGAGGATCCCCTTTTGTAAGGCCCAGGAGCTAGAACAAAAAGCCAGTTGAGTGTCCTTCCCCATTTTCTTCAAACCTCCATATCAACCTGGGCCTCGGTTTCCCACCAGCTTCCATGAGGGAGCCGGCCTGGGCCAGGACTGCCAATGGGGAGAAGCAGGCACCGTGGAATCCTGCTCTAATGCCTGTGGCCGTAGCCAATCCAGCTCCAAGCCCTGTCCCAGGAGAGGCCCCACGCGAGCCTGGTTGCCCACTCAAGGCTCAGACTCGAAACTCTTTTGTGCTTTACCAAGAAGGGCCACCTCCTGGCCTTAGAGAGTAATGACATGCCCTTGAATCTGACCCAGCCCGGCAGCCCTTTCCCTGCAGGGCGGGGTGGGAGAAGATCAACATTCTGCTTCCCCTGGAAGTCACCAGGGGCAGACTTGACTTTCGTGAACATGCCGACGGGATCTGAACCTGTCTGTTCAAACTGGCATTCATCAGGCAGTGTTGCCAACGAACAGCCCCTAACACCTTACCACGAAGGGTTGACCAAAAAGGACGTTTCCCAAATCTGACAACAAACTGCCTTTAACTAAAAGTATAAGGGAGAGAAGTCACTTGGACAGTGTGCACTAAAGTAATTTTAGCAAAAATGCTTAGCACAGTGCTTGGTATTTTGAGCACAATCAATAAATTATGGTACAGTGACATCAATGGCTTTATTTCAGTTGATGGTGGGACAAGTGGTGTTGGCTAGGGCTATCAACAAAAACTATTTTTATAAGCAATTATTAAATCAGTGATTGCAATGTTGGTTGCCTGATGATTAAAAGAAGGCATGGTTTCTAGACCAAATATATCTAAAGAAACATTTTGGCAAGGCAGAACAGGCATGCTCCTTCCCTCTCTTGTATTTCTGTTTAGGGTGAAGATACCAAATTTCCTGTTGGGAAAAACATCGTGTACACCTGCAACGAGGGATACTCTCTTGTGGGAAACCCTGTTGCCAGATGTGGAGATGATTTGCAGTGGCTTGTTGGGGAAATGCATTGTCAGGGTGAGTGGCCTGGGCGGCAGCCTAAACTTTACGATGAGATAATAACGTGGAAGAGAATGAATCCAGACACATAATTGCTCATCGAGGGCCCCGTGTCTTGACCTCCCTTCACTGAAAGGCTCATGGGATCCTGAGTTTCACGAGTGCCCGGAGGAAGGCCTCAGCTTTCCCTAGTTGACAGAGCTGCGGGTGGGTGCAGCACGTTTTATTGTGATTTCTGGAACCAATAAGAATTGGCCAGGGAGCTCCGTTCTGGCAAAGACCATCAAGACATCTTCTAAAGTTCAATAACTAGGAGTGTACTGCAATCAATACCACAGTCAATCTCTGTCCTGTTCTGTTTCAGTGTAGACAAATTGTGTGATGTTAACACTACCCTTTGGCTTCCGTCTCAGCTGCACTGCAGTAGAAGTTCATTCGGCAGATGGATCGACAGAGTATAGATATATTTTCCCTATAATGCTTGGCCTGTGCACATAAGGAATGCCTTAGTGAACCCAAGCACATTTTCTGTCTTGCATGTATACCTGTAAGTGAAAGTTCTGAGTCACAGGGTATATCTGCATTTAAATCTAGAAGATGCTGCTAGTGTTCCGTGCCATCACTACCCATTGGCATCCCTACCAAAATCTGAGGAGTTAAGAGTGCTCTGAATCCTCACTCACGTCATCTCTAAATTTTTTTAGCTGTGCGAGTATGTAGTGATGTCTTTTCATCTGTATTTCTTTCTGATGAATAGTGATGCTAAGCCTGTTTTCACTTGTTCATTGGACATTTGGCTATCCTCTCTGGTGAAGTGATTGTGCAATCTTTTGTCCATTTTTAAGGTCTGTCTTTTTTCTTACTGGTTCGTAGGGCGTCCTCCCTTCCTCTTTGCCTGTCTCTGTCTTGTCTTTCTGTCTCCGTCGGAAGTTCTTCAACAGAAATTACTGAAATGGGATATAAGCAAACATTCCCTGGCTGGGGGTCATAGAGCCCCAAACTGGTTCGATGAAAAGATTAATCAGATGCTTCTGCTTGAAGAACTTCTTTCCTTTTATTGTGAAACTATTGGTGAAAAACAGTCCCCGTCTTTGTTAGTCTTAAAATGTCTTCATTTTATCTTCATATTGGAAAAATATTTTTATTGGGTAAGGAATTATAAGTTAGCATTTATTTTCTCCAAACTCTTTAAAGACTTCATTACATTGCCTCTAGCTTACTGGAGTCGTTTGTCTTTGCTTTCCAGCAGCAACTCTGCTCTGATGTGCCCTGGTGTGATTTTCCTTGTCTTTATGCTGGCTGATACTCACAGGAGTTCTTGAACCTGTGCTTTAAGGTCCTTTGTCAATGTTAGAAAATTCTTGACCATTGTGTCCTAAAATACTGCAACTGTCCCATTCTTGCTCACTTTCCTCGTGAAACACAAAGGATACATTTTTAGACTTCATATATTACTACATATGCACTCTTTGTTTTACATCATTTTCCTCTTTGTTTCATTCTACATTTTCTATTGACCTATCTTAGTTTGTCAACTCTCTGTACAGTTGTATATACTGTACTTTTAAGAACTCTATTGAGTTCTTTTTTTTTAACTTTACCAGTTCTTTTTTAAAAAAATTTTTTTAAAGATTTTATTTATTTATTTTTAGAGAGGGAAGGGAGGGAGAAAGAGAGAGAGAGAAACATCAATGTGCAATTGCTGGGGGCCATGGCCTGCAACCCAGGTATGTACCCTGACCGGGAATCGAACCTGCGATGCTTTGGTTCGCAGCCCGCGCTCAATCCACTGAGCTATGCCAGCCAGGGCAACTCTATTGAGTTCTTAATTTTATTCTCCAATTCTAGATATTCCATTTATCTGCTTTTCTATACTTTCTAATTCTCTGTTGAAATTCCCCACCTCGTCATTTATTTTTTCCCCAACATAACTGTTAATCACAGTTATTTCGAGGTCCATGTCTGTTCATCCCATTATCTGGATCTGCTGTGGGTCTGCTTCTAAAGCCTTTTTATTTCATTCTGGTCAATTCTTATCTTTTTTGACTGTTAGACTAGCTTTGATTGAATGCCAGACTTTATGTGTGGAGAGTTAAAGAAATAATTTGAGGCTGTGGGGGATATCTTCCTTAAGAGAAGATTCGTTTTGTCTCTGGCAAGTTGTGAGGCTGGTTTACGCCCAGTTTGCGTTTATTTCCAGTGCGTAGCTGTTAACGGACCCCAACTGAAATTGTGATAGTAATATCTACGTAGGTCCCTTCTTTTCGACAGGACTGGGTTCTACATTTTTGTCTCTTAGCCCCGCAAGACTGCCTAAAACTCTATTCAACTTTTCAGCCTTTCAGCTGCATTCTTCTCAACATTCCCTCCCCCTACCCCATTGGCAAATACTTCAAGGACAGAGGCATTCCTAAATGCTGTCATCACCGCTTCAGACTTCCTTTCTCTCTGGAGCTTGGACCTTCAAAACTTGACTTGTATCTTGTGTCCTCAGCAGCACACAACACACTTGGCAAAATAGAGGCACTCAGCGGATGCTGTTTTGAATGGATGAATAAATGGACTTTCTGGTGCGGAAATAGAGCAGTATTTTGTAGACTGTCGTCCGTTAGAGAGATCTCCAGGATTTTTTAAAATTGTGAATTCTGACTCGCTTTCCATCGCTATGCATGCATCTCATTTTTCTCTTGGCTGTTTTTTCAAGTAGAAAATTTGAACTAATGAACTAATCAAGCAAGAAAGAAAAGAGATGAGAAACAGCATTTCACACTTGTATGGTTGCAAGGTTAAAGGCAGCTCTTCAAAAATTCCGGATAGTAAAATATCCAACTGGATACATGCTAATCACACAACAGCGAGCATAGTTCTTGGGAAAATTCTAGCGGGGCTTAACCGGACCGGAGAGATAAGTGGCAGTGGTGAAAATCCTAGTTTTGGCAGCAGGCTGAACTATAGGGTTCTGTGTATAAGCTAATTTATTTTAGATCGTCACATTGCTGTGAGGGTAGGCGTGGAGGGTGGGAACTGTTTTGGCCTTCAGTCATTCCTTGGTCGATTTCATGTGGGACGCAGTGGGGAGTGTCTTGTCTTCTCATGTGAAAAAGCAGAGCACGTCCATGAGCACCATGCAAGGCTGCCCTGCTTTTACACAGATGGTGCAGGACAGCCATGACCGTTGTGTTCTGTGTGTGTGTGTGTGTGTTTATCTTCAGAAATGGCCTGTGTTCTCCCTGCACTGAGGGATGGCCTTCAGAGTCAGCCCCAGCAGCCTTCCTACACCATCGGCGATAAGGTGACCTTTTCCTGTTCAGACGGCATGTCCTTGGAAGGGCCTTCGACAGTTCTCTGTGGATCCAGCCTCAAGTGGAACCCGGAGATAAAGGACATCCGTTGTGTGCACAAAGGTGAGCGGTCCAGGCTTGTCCAGGGATGCCCGCACTCCAGAGAGTGACGGTCCTGGTGGCGGTCCTTGGTGGCCCTGAGTCACCGTGACTGCTGAGTCCTTGCCTCCACCCCTGTCCCTCCATGGGAAGGAGGTCAGTTCATAGACCAAGTGACAGGCTTCGATACGTGGCACACGTAGAGTCACAGGATGAAAGGAAGGCGAGAAGAGCCCTGGTGATTCTAAAATTGTAACAAAACCCCTTATATCATGGACGGGCTTTGTATCACTGATGGTGCCAAGGAAAAGGATTTTTAAAAGCAAATTGCTGGTTTCTTCCTGATTCTAAATACACTTTTATTGAGTACAAAATTGACATAATAATTACATGAAGTTCTGTATGTTTTATTTATGGGCTTTCAGAGAGTTTATTAGTATTTTTGAAATTAAAATTTTAAAAGCATTTACATTTAACATTGCAAAGCAGAAGTGATGAAGGAAAAGTACTGTGGTTTGTGAAGTTGTTCTAAATAGTGTAAATCCAAAAAAATGCAGCGTTTTGAATATTAAGCAAATTAAAACAGTGTTTTGGAACTTGAGGTAGAAAAAGATTTGGAAAGCCAAGTCATTTCTTTTTTAGAGATATTTAAGATGAAATGGATTTTTTAAAAATTAACCTTTTATTTCTTCTTTGTTTACTTTTTTACAAACAAAACTAAAAAATGTTTGAAATGATTAAAACGGGAAAGAAGAAAAACCCTCTTGCATCCCATTTTACATGGTGTTCTTATTTCCCTTGGCTGTGATGTTGAGTTTGGTGCTGAAACCTGTCCTTTCTAGTGAGCACGAAGCACTAGACGCCATGAGAGATGCCGTCGAGTGAGTGAGGTGGGCACAGCCGCCAAGAGCAGGCCGCGTGGTGCGCCCTGGGACCGCCGCCGTGGGCAGTGGTGTGAAAGGGAGTGGACACACGAGGAAGGCAGCCTGTCCCATGGAGTGCCCAGCACCCAGCTGCCACGTGCAGTCCAGGGTCGAAGGTCCTACCAGAGACGGTTGCTTTTTCTCTCCGTGCACGGAAGCGCACACACCCATTTACTTGCCTGTTTGCAATTTGTTTGCACGTGTGAAGGAATGCACCTGCGCCAGTGACTCTGCCGTTAGAGAGAGCAACGCACGATGGATGAGGTTGCTCCTGAATGCCAAAGGAGAGGGCGTGCCTGTCTCCCTGAAGTGTCTGCTGCGGCCGCCTCGGAGCACAGTGTGGCATGAACTGTCTCCCACGTAGCAGCACATTCTATTTAAGTTTTAGTTAAGAATGTTTTTCAGACCCGCATGGTTTCAGAAGGTGTAGATATGAATAACTACCTTTTTAAAACTGAGCCTATAACTAACAAAAATCCAAGTTTGTCAGCCTCCAAAGTGAATGTGTTAAAATACCTGCTGTGTCAATATTTAGTCTTTTTTTATTGTGGCAAAATATACATACCATAAAATCGGCCACGTTAACCATTTTAAATGTACAGTTCAGTGGCATTAAGTACATCCACATGATTGTGTAACCTTCACCTCCTCCATCTCCAGAACTTCTCATCCTTCCAAACTGAAACTTGGTACCTATTAAACACTAAACCCTCATTCCCTTAGTATTTAGTCTTGATGAGCAGGTGATTTGGTTTTAAAATAGTAAAGGTCCACACTCTATATGGGCCCTAATTGCATGTTTGTTTGATTAATTGAGCTACAAAGAAAACAAGGTTTTCTTTTTAAACGCCAAAGCCTTTGGCCTAGGTAATTCTATAAGGAATTTTCACAAATTATAATAAATATTTAGCAAATATTTAAAATCTCAAGTGATTAGCAAATGAGGTTCTAATCATAATGCAGCAATAATTTCCATGGCTTTAGCATTGAACTTTAGATTTGGTGCATTTTAGTTTAAATTTTCTCAACTCCAGCACTGTGGAATTCGGGGCCTGATCATTCTTTGTGGTGATGACTCTCTGTGCTATGCTCTGTGAGAAATTCAGCAGCATCCTGACTTCCAGCCACTAGATGTCAGTAGCACCCCCAGTGACAACCAAACATGTCTTTAGACATTGTCAAATTGTTACCAAAGGGACCCGAGGGGGGACGAGATTCTATTACTGAATGGACATGCCCCTCCTCTTGGGGTCCCCCTGTATGAGGTCCGCCTTGCCCACCACCAGGGAATTATAGCTCTTAATGTCAGAGATTGGTGAAAAGGAAAGGAATTATTTATTCAAAAGTTATACAGACTTAAGAGCAATGACCTAATGTCTTCATCAAAATCCCAAAGTCCCTTAAAACGCCCACAAACACACACACAGCCCTTCATTCCCCGCTTTGCCCAGTCCAGGGTACTGCATCTCAGGAAAAGAAATAGAAGTCCATGGCTCAGGTAGCCCCTGGTTCTTACCAGTAATCCGTGCTCGGCTGCAGGCTTTCCATGGTTCCCAGCACCATCGGCTGTGTCATCTGGATCTCCACTTCTTAATCCAAACCCACGTGGCACCTTCTCCTGGCCCACCAGCAAGAGTCCTTCCGCCCCTTTCCTTCCCACAGCGTCTCTCCTGCTTTCTTCCAAACTGCTAAGAGAGAGCGCTGCACCGCTGCTAAGAGCTCTGGCTTGCTTTCTTGTTTCCTAAGCTATGTGGCAAAAAGACCCCCAAAACCGTGTGGGTCCCCCTTCTCGTCAAAGCTCCATAGTTCTCCTCTCCCAAGGCTGCCTTTCTCGGGTTTAAATCCCAGCGCCAATCTTCCTCTGCAGCCCCATTTCTGACTCCTCCCACATTTGGCTACACCTGCCAGCATTCCCGTATTTTTTTTCCAGCTTTTCTGGGCTGCCACAGTAAGTCCGGGCAGGCATGGCCCCGTGGTGTGGTGCCAATCATCTCCAAACTCCCACGCAGGTGCTATGCAGGTGCTATAATGAGGGGGCGTTGCTTCCCAGTTATGTCTTGGGTGGAAGTCACTCCCTTCTCCCTGGCTCAAAGCATGGCCACAGCTATTTAACATATCCATGAAACCAGTTAAAGGTTATAGTTATGTTAAATGACCATTCCTGAGTCATTTACAAAACTGTTACAAAGCTGTTGCTATATAAAACAACTCTCAATAGGCCTGCTCCATGTATCCCATTCCCCCCGCCCCGCACCCCCACTCTAGTTCAGACTTGTGGGGATGAGGATATCCTATATTTTTAATATTTCCTAGACACCCTGAGTTCTGGACCCCATTACAAATCCCTCTTTGGGGGGCCCCCCTGACTGCACTCCATTACATAATGTCCCTGGGTTGCAAAATTGCCACTGGTGAGAAGCACCAATCTAGATAATACCATATATATATATATATATATATATATATATATATATATATAATTTTAGGTTTCAGAAAAATTGCAAGTATCTTTTCTATATACCTTTTACCCACCTTTCCATAATGTTAACATTTCACATAACTTGACATAATTTAGTTGGTCAAAACTAAGACAAACTAAGACAATATTATTACAGTACTATCGGCTAAACTACAGACTTTGTTTTCACATGACCAGTTTTTCCACTAATAGCCTTCTTATTGCCTAGGATACGATTCAAGGCACTGCACAGCATTTCGGGTACACCGCTCTAAAGGGAAGTGTTCAAAGAGGAAGTGCTCGTGACGGAGGGCGCGGATGTGGCAGGTGTTCTGCACATCCTCTAGTTTACAAATGTCTGGTTCAGGAGGTTGTCCTGTTGTGTCTAAAAGCTCCCAAGCCTTCCAAAGTTAGGACGTATTGCATGGTTTGTGCATCCATGAAAACATGCTCTTCAGCCCTTTCTTACTGCTTTGCAGGTGTATTTTTCAACAGGTAACTGGTTTTATAAGGCACTGAAAATTCCATTGTAAAGAAGCTGGTGGGAAAAGGAATATCAGTGTTGTAGATTATTGCCATTGCAGTCAGTACAGCCAAAGCAATGCAGGTCAAATGATGCTTTTATAATTTGGACCATGGTGTTTTCCCGTTGAAACTGGAATGATGGCTAACTGCCGATCAGTTTGTAGAAAACCTAAAACAATGGGAAGGTTTCTATTCATGGGAGAACCTCCAGACATCTACTCCCTGTTGAAGGGAGGCCGCTTGGACATTACACGTGAGAGGTGGTTACAGATCTCCTGGAGATTCCAAGGAATTCTCCGTGTTTAAGTGAAGTCATAGTTCTGTTGCCTAGTCCTTTGAAGGGACACTGGGCAAAATGCTGTCCAGCAAACACCAGCTTTTTAAAAAAATTAAAAATTGATTGGAGTAACATTGGTTGATAACCTTATATAAATTTAAGGTGTCCAACTTTATAATACAACATCTGTATAATTTGCTGCATGCTCACTGCCCAAAGTCTAGTCTCGTACTGTCATCTGTGCCTATGACAAGTTTGTGTGTCATTCTTGTACAGGGCCTGTGCTAATCTCCTTCGTGTCATTCTACTATTGCATAATCTACTGTGCAATTTTAGCATATGCGCTGTCGAAGTGAACACTAACCACCAACTTCCTGCTAAAAGGGACCCTGGCCCACCAGCCTTGGATTCGGACAGACGCCAACTTGAATCCTGGCCTGGCCAGTCTGTTAAATGTGTGAACGGGCACCAACTTTCTAACTTTTCTGATTTTTCACTTTCTTCATCTCTTAAGTGGGCATTTGTTAAGGGGAGTTGAGTATCATAGTGTATAAAGGGTGCATAGCTAATAGTAAATGCTCCAGAAATGGTAGTGACCATGACCGATGACATGATTTTTAGGGTGCTCCATAGAACGCTCTATCTCTTGTAAAATGCTTTCCAGCATTTTGTATTTTTACTGTACACACTTGTGGCAGTTGAGACTATTACCGAGCCAGGTTCAGCAATGAAAATGATATGGTGTTGACCACGAAGAAGCTGTTCTCCCGATGACCACACCTCCTGTGTCTCTTGCTTCTTAGATGCTGCCCCTTTGACATCGGCAGCACCTGTATGTCAGCCCTGGGAGAAAGTGAAGAATTCAAGATGTGTTTGTAAACTGCCCAATGAATGTCGGTAAGCCCCATCTTTGCTCGAGTCTCTGTTTCATTTTACTCAAGATAAATAAAACGATTCCTTAGGTGCTAGTCTCTGTTAGATCCAAGGTGCTGCTTACCACGCATTAAGGATCTTTGCTTGTTAATCTGCTCCATCTGCTGCCTGCTGTTTGCCGGGGTCGCCAGAGCTGACGGCCGGAGGCATCTAACCTGGCTAGAGAGGGGCTGAAGGACTCCTTGAGCGCTGCCTATTTTACATGTGAAATGGTGCAAAAAGACGAGACTGCCACCCGAGGATTTAGAGCTCGAGAGGATTGGGACCGAAATCCTGAGACAGAAAGCCATGCCCACAGTGAGAAAAGCAGTGGGTTTCTGATCCCTGAATGTCTGTCTCTAGATAGCTTTGTAAGATGCCACCCGGCTGAAGACCAGTTCATGGTAGAAGGAGACCCGAGGGAGTTCCTAGATGTCCTCACCACGGTCTTAGCCAGTACCGCTGGCATGATTAAATTAAGACAGAGGAGGATGACACGTGGGACTGTTAACTGGAGAGTGGAAACATGAAGGACAGTGCCAGCCACAGGGCAGTGTCCTGGGCGAGTCACAGGGTGGGTACTTATCCATGCCCAAGCCCAAAGGAGCAAGGGAGGAGCCTTTACAAGACCCTAGACATAAAGAGGGTGGAGATGATAGCTGAGGAGGGACCCAGGGGAATAACCCCCACCTGCCTGCCCCTCTCCTTCCAGTCTCCTGCCACTGCTCCCACTGATTAAATGCCCCCAAAGCGAGAGGACAGGGAAGTCTGTTGATGTGTCAGATGCAGCAGCCATCCAGGAAGGGTAGGCAAGAGGGAGAGGGACGCCAGAGAGGCAAGTGGGAGAAATATGTCCATGTACCCGGGCTTAATCAGAACACAGATTTACAGGCCAATTACTTGACTTTCAATTATTATTATCGACACATCCAACTCCATGAACCCCTGCAGTGGGTGGCGGTGACTCTGGTGGTGTCTGACCTGGAAGAACTTCTTGCGGGAAGGAGAACACAACGAAATAGTGTGACTGGCAATGCTGTTGGGCCTGAATGTTCTGACGGCTGTTATTTTCTCTCAAGCCTCGCTTACTCTGATTCACTTCCATCGGCTTTCCAACTTCCCCGATTCACTGACTTTGTCTGCAGTCTGCTGTTTGTAGACGTGGTGTGTGTGAGTTTACAGGTCGGATCCCATCAACACGGGGGCCTCGCCAAGTCTCTGTCTTTGAAGCTGTTTTGGGTAGTTCTATTTAAATTTTAAATAAGCCAATGGAAAAGAGATACGAAGATTGGTTTTCATTGTGTAAATAAATAACTCCAAGTAAATACAGCACTTGGTCAGAGAAGAGAAAATTAGAGCTAAACACAAGTACAAGTAAAGATGGACATTGTCTACTTTACAAAAATGCTTCATTGTCTAAGCTTTCCCTACAGTAATGCCTCCCTTATCCATCCACATTCTGAGATGGAGCTGTTTTCATCAGTGACATTTCTAAAAGCTGCATCTCATCATTTTGGCACCAATGCTTAAGGAAAAAAGGAATCATTCTTTTTTTATTTTAAGATTTATTTATTTATTTATTTATTTTAAGAGAGGGAAGGGAAGGAGAAAGAGAGAGAGAGAAACATCAATGTGCGGTTGCTGGGGGGCCATGGCCTGCAACTCAGGTATGTGCCCTGACTGGGAATCGAACCCGCGACGCTTTGGTTCGCAGCCCATGCTCAATCCACTGAGCTACGCCAGCCAGGGCTAGGAATCATTCTTTATGGAACTACTTCTCGAGTATTTTGTAAATGCAGACACTAAAACATAGCCTCAAAGCAGAGTTTCATCTTCCCTTGAGGGTTTGGGCACCGACCTCTGGGCTGGAAGGACCCGTACGTCCTGTGGTCCGTGGCCTCACCTAACCATGGCTTCTGAGTGTTGGATCTCAGCGTACTCTCTGTCCCTCTCCTGTCATCAGCCTACCAGTGGTCCCTCGCACATCTTGCCTTCTCTTCTGATTTGCGGTATCTGATCTGTTCCAGATGAAACTAGGTTGGCACTAGCTGTCTCAGCTCTCTAAACATCAGGAGCAAATACAGAGCAAAAAACATTCTTTTAGAAGGCTGTCCAACTCACAGCCCGCAGGGTTGCATGCGGCCCAGGGTGGCTGTGAATGCAGCCCAACACAAAACCATACGTTTACCTAAAACATGATGAGACTATTTTGTGCTGTGTATTTAATGTGCGGCCCAAGACAACTCTTCTTCCAGTGTGGCCCAGAGACGCCCCAAGGTGGGACGCCCCTGGTGGGGGTTGGGCCCGTATAAGGAAGGGCTGTGAGTGTCTGTTTCACCTTTTTGCCACAGAGTTTCACCTGTCACTTCTCACCCTCAGCTCTGAAGGAATGAAAAGAACATAACTAAAAACATGCGTTCCAGGTCTTCCTTGGAGGTGTGTGCTCGGGACGAGAGGAGGGGCCGGGTGCTGCCCCTGACGGTGTGCAAGCTGCGAGCTGTGCGCTGCCAGGGCCTGCAGTTCACGCTGACGGGCGCAGACACCTGCAGACACCCTGCCTCGGCCACGAAAGCATGCGGCGCGTGCCCACTGTGGGAAAAATGTGACGGTAAGGGGCATTTCTTTTCTTCCATTTAAAAAAAGTATGGAATGGGCCCCCAGTGTGCATGCCATCGCTGCCCAGGGGCCGTGGTAATCTCTGCATCGTTCCAATGTTAGTATTTGTGCTGCCAAAGCAAGAAAGAGTTTTTTAGTTGAAACTGTAAAACTGCTAAAGCAATAGTGCTGAGGTTTAGAGAAACGTCATTTTCTAGTTCTGCAGAGGATCAGCACAGACCCCTGAGGGTGTCAGAGGCTCCGGCTGGTCTGAGGGCAACCTGGGAGGCAGGTTGGGTCAAGTACCTGGAGGCCAAGAACCCATCCCTGCTGGTCTGAATGTCTTCCCGTACCTCAGGGGGTCCCATTCTGCCTTCATGGTTTTTGCCCTGTCCTTGTATCATGCATATTGTGTACCTGGAGTTTTGGCTCTTCCAAGAGGGAAAAGCTGGGGCCGAGTAGCCCTTTCCGCAGCCCCCTTGTCCCCATGCAGCCATGCACCCATGCACCCGTGCGGAGCGCTAGCCAGGGGTGCTGTACCCAACAGTGCAACCAGCCGGCCCTGTGGCAAGGGCTCAGCCCTGAACTACTTGTGCCAGGGAGTTCTACCCGCACCTTTGCAAGTCCTCATACTGCTGGGCCAGCAGAGAGCCTTGCCCGTCCCCGAGGGGCATGTCTGTGTCAGGGGCTGAGTGCTGACCTGAATTTGGCCAGTTTTCTCTCTCTACTTGGAGCAAGAATTGGGTCAGCTGCTGGGGTCCGTGGTACAGGCTACTGCCAAGCTCTGGACGCCATACCAAGTGTAGTACCTTCAGGGACGGGGCTGGGTGTGCAGCCGTGATGCTAACACCCGCCTTGGAGCTCACACAGGCCCCTCCTTGAACGGCCTCTCCATGTGGCGGCACCAGCCCCAGGGCCCACTTAGGCACAAGGGCCACAGCACCCTCTCCAGTGTCATGTGAGGCCATTGGCACCAACGGGGAATTCAGACCAACCAGGCTACATCTGTCACAAGCAGCTAGCAAGGCCACTCGTCTCTCCCTCCCAGAATTTGCTGAGTCCAGGTGCTTTCAAAAGTCTCATAGCCTTTCAGGCCCCTGGTCGCAAAAGTCTCATGGGCCGTTTCCAGAAGAAAATATGCCTTCCTATGGCGAGTCTCCGGCTTGTTCTAGAGGTGGCTGGACATTCCTGTGAGCATAGGAGACGTGGGTGCAGGACCCTGGCCTTGAGGTCACTGCTGACCATGGACAAGCTCGATCCAGACAGAAACCACACAGCGTGTGTGTCCGTGGGGTCTGCGCAAAGAGAGAGGCCTGCCATCCATCCAGTCCACTGATGAGGGGTGATCAGGGAGGACTGAGTGGGCGGCGTGGACTGAGGCTCTGGCTGGTGCTGGCCCCCAGGCAGGGAGGCCCAGGAAGAGGCGGAGCGGGGGAGCAGAGTTTGGCATCCAGTGCAGCTATCTCCGGGGCACAGACCGGCCCCACACGCTCTTCCTGGACGGAGCTCTGGGCTTCCAGCCGCTGTGAAGGCCACCTGAAAGCACGGTTCCCTGCAGGCTGGGTAGCTGCCTTCTCCCGCTCTCTGCAGTTGGGGCCGTGGAAGGCATAGCTGTGTGTATTGTGCTGTACTATTTTTAACATCTCGTGACTTCGTGCTAAAGTGTTCCATTGTTAGTAGAACCCCTTCGGATCAACATAACTCAAAAGCACATCTGCATGTCAGTAAAAATCTCAATTTCATAAAAAATAGACTCATAATAACTGTTTTTTTAAAAAAGAAACTTTATATCATTTTCTTAAAAGGAAGCCTCACTTGCTATAATATAAGTATCAAGGAACTATCAAAATACTTGAACTGAAACAAAACGAGGGTGTGGCCTCCACCAGATGCTGCTGGGAGCTGGAGGGAGCCCGATTCCTTGGGATGCAGGGAGTGCAGGGCTGGGGAGGTGTTTCAGACCTGCCGGGCCAAGCTGACGCTCTCTCCTGGAAGGACCCAGGGATTTGGGGAGAATAGAAAGAGGAGGTACTTTCTTCAGTTGCCATTCCATATTTCTGGTGCTGTGTCCAAGGGCACTCACAATGACCTTCACCACCACCACAGGCATGGCCCGCCTCCCTTGGTGTCGGCTGTACCCCCAAGGGCAGAGGGCTAGGTCACTGCCCTCAGTTTCCCCGTCTGTCTCCAGCACAGACAACGACACCCGTAGCTCCAGCTACGGTCCCTTTGGGTCCGGCAGTCACCACGGCTGGCTGGCAGGCCTTGTCGCTTCCCTTCTGGAGGCACCTGGCTGCTGTGTTCCGGCCTCGACACTTCAGCGCACACGGTGCTACCCTCCACAGCCTATTTCTCTTCCGTTTTTATTTTTATTCTTTTTGCGGGACGTGGGGCCCTTTGTGCTCCATGTCCTTTCTCCCAAACCAAGTTTGAGTGTTTGGCTCTTTGTCTCCCTTTGACCCTCGCCACTCCGCTCTTTGCTGAGGTCTCCTCATTTGGCGATGGGGTGGTTGGTGGATCCCACTGGGATTCTGAGTCACAGGGACACAGCAGCCTGGACGAGGAGTGAGCTGGACTCCTCTCGCCTTGGGAGAACCACCTTCTGTGGTCCCAACAATGACAGCAGCCCTGGCACCAGCTTCCAAACCTGCTTCTTCTGAGTGGAGCCAGCAGGGGGCGGTGGGTTCCATCCCCGGAGGCTGGAGCTCCTATGGGTTGCTCACCACCCCCAGGTCGTGACTTTGGAGATAAAGGGCCTTCACTCGACCGTCTGCACCGCGTGCCAGTAAGCCCCTCTCGCTTATCTTTGCAGACCAGGGCACCAACTGTGTCTGCAGAGAGGCCTCGGAGTGCGAGGAGCAAGGCATCAGCGTCTGCGCGGAGGTGAACGGCGAGCAGAGGACGATGACGGAGTGTGAGGCCGGCGCTCTGAGGTGTCAAGGGCAGAACGTCTCGGTCACCAGCATAGAGCCTTGTGAGGGGGACGCCCAGTAGGCTCCTGGCCGCCGGGGGGCTTGCTGGGAATCCGGCAGAGGCTGTGGCCCGTGGGGACGTCCCACAACTGAGCCCTTCACCATCCCCAGCGGGGGGCGCATTCTGTCTCCTTCCCTCCAGGGCCCCTGCGCCCTCAGCCCCCAGCTGCCCGCGGAAGCCAGACCTTCATCCGATAGATACTCTTTTTCCTTAAAAAATAAAATAACAATGATTAAAATAAAAAAAAAATAAAAAATAAAATAAAATAAAATATCAGTCAAGTTGAAGAGTTTTCATGAACCTCTGCCTGAGTTAACTCTGTTTTTGGAGAAACTGCTCACTTCTCTGGATTTGAACTTTTTCATCGGAAAATTAGAGAGTTAGGCAGAGAAACGCAAATGCTCCCTTTAAGTCTGGGTGACCCCGCCCACGGGGCCAGAATACCCTCTGCAGCTGGACTAGGGGACAGAAACGTTAGAGAAGCAGCCCGCTCGGTGAACCCGCGTACAGATAGGGGACCTCGGATGGAGAAAGACGGTTACAACGATTCATCCCGGGAAGGTGACTCGTGCGCCACGCTGTTGGCTCCGGCACAGCGGACAGGGCTCCCCCCAGTCTTGTCGGGAGACGGAAACACCGACTCCTCGGAGGGAGCCGAATGCGTCACGTCCTAGTTACGGGCACCTTCTGCCTCTTTGAGGACTTACATGATTCAGTCTTGCTTTGGGGGCTTTTTTTAGTGCAGGTCACACCCAAGACCTCCAGTTTGCCCCGCCCCCTTTTCTTTGGTGGGAAGCGCCAGTTCCGGGCTGAGCCACGGGGTGATTGCTCATTAGAGAGAACGTTTTTTTTCCGATGTGGGTGCGCGCTAGACTCTTCAGGGCCCGTGGAGGTAGATCGACTTGAAGCATTGGCCTCCAGTTTGCTCCTCCTTCATTCTTCATCAAAACGAAACGAAAACAGCTGTGGGAGATGAAATGCGTGGGCTTACGTGGAACTTAAAATATGCTTTCATATACAAATAATATCTCTGTATTTTTCTGATACTGATAAATACCTTTCTGCAAAGCTTGCATTAAAATGACAATGATTAAAATACTCCTTAAAGATGCTATCCTTTGCAATGTTTTGATTTGTATTATGTTTCATTTTAAAGAATCCATGAAGAGTGGTTAATGTGCTGTTTTAAAATATATTTTTATTTTTTGAAACTACTTTATTGAATATGATTGACATTAAAAAGCTGTGCATATGTCATATATACTACAACTCGATGAGTTTGAGGAGAAGTATACTCCCATCGAGGCAATAAATAGACCCATCATTTCCCAAAGTTCCCTCCCACTCCCAATATTATTATTATTATTATTATTATTATTATTATTGTATGCATACAGGGTAAGATCTTTCTTCTTAGAAAACCCTAAGCATCCATGAGTGTTGCTAGCCAGATGTGCTACGGCTGGCCGTGGCTGGAGCTGTGCCGTCAGGGGGTCTCTGGAACTGACTCACCTTATGTCACTGACACTCGGCACCCTTGATCATCATCTCCCCGTTGCTGCCTCTCCATAGCCCCTGGCAACCACCGTTCTCGTTTCTACTTCTATGAGCTTGACTATCTATCCTAGGTTCCACATATAAGTGAGATCAGATAGTATGTCTTTTTTTGGTCTGGATTATTTCACTTAGCACAATGTCCTCCTAGTCTATCCATATTGTCACAAATGGCAGAGTTTTCTCCCTTTTATAAAGGCTGCATAGCGTTCCGGTGTGCATCTGTACCACATCCCCTCATCCGTTTGTCCGTGGTGGAACTCCTGGGATGTTTCCGTGTCTTGGCTGTTGGGACTAACCCTGCAGTGGTCGTGGGAGGGCAGATATCTCTCCAAGCTTCTGATCTCAATTCCGTTGGATACAACCCCACCAATGGGGGACTGCTGGGTCATATGATAATTTTATTTATGATTTTTGGGGGGAACCTCCATACCGTTTCCCACGATGGCTGTACCCAGGTCTCACCCTGCTGAAGCTTTACATCCCAAATTGTCCCTCGAGTGACATTTCAGAGATAATGGGTGGAAGTTACGAGGAGGTAGGGTCAAGCTGATTGAAAACAATAATATTCAGGAATGTTTAACTGAGGCCAATGATGTTTTTTAGAGTTTATTATGGAGCTGACTTATACCCTGGGTGGGGGAGATAGATTTGAAAATGCCAGGCCAGATGCAACTCTCAGAACAAAGAGTCGAACCTGTCATTTATGTGGGAGGAGACAGCTCAGTCTCTTTTGAGCCGTACGCTAGTCTGGAGGTCGGTGTCCACTGCTTCTGCGCCGCCACTCCCTTCCGGGCTGAGGCAGAGGGCGCGGGGGGCATTACGGAATGCTGTGGGAGAAGGAGGCCTGGAAACCCGCCAGCAGATTTGACAGCTCCAGTCTGAGAAAGAAGTTCCACAGAGAAGAGTGAAGGAGAAGTAGGGGATTAACGACCAGCTGTTGGAGAAGGAGGCGAGCAGTGAAGGAGGTTGTAGAAAGAGGCTGCCTTGAAATACGCAATTGCATGCTTTCTTCTTGTTCTCTTTTGAACATTCTTGTACTTGACCTTTCCTCTAGTTAGACAGAGACACTCACGACTGTGTATAAGAGAATTGGGTTTGTTACAGTGGGTCTGCAAGGAGAAAGTAACTTTCAACGTTATGTCTTTAAACGTATTTGAGACTTCCAAAATAAGGTCTTCCATGGCTAAGGAGAGGGCTTTGAGAAAACAAGGACTCTTTCTGCCGTGAAAACTGATTGCAGAGAAAATTGAGGGGGTGTGAGACCTTCCCTGCTGCCCTTCCCCTTGCCTCAGGCCAGGTGGGGGCCACCTGGTGAGGATGGGGCGGCACCTTGGGGGAGAAAGCAGAAGGTGCTCAGATTGAAGTCGTCCTGACCCTGGTGAGGGGAGGGACAGAGGGAGAAGAGGGGATTGGCTGGTACATGAGCCTTCACTAGCTTCCGAGAGACGGGGGAGCCAAGCCACACCCCCCAGATCACCGCTCACAATGGAAGTGGACCCTGTAAGTCACCTGGGCAGAGCAGCTGCTTCAGAAGGTCTCCTGACTGTGCTGGCCAGTGTCTTCCTGTGACGTGGCACATATGTCCTGATGATGGACCGACAGACGTGCTGCTGTCATTCCCCTGAGACCCAGTGAGCCCCATCCCAACAGCTCGGTGCGCAACCTGCCTCCCCGCCCTCCCCAGTGCAAGGCACTTGTAATCCCCTTGAAAGAGAGAGAAGGTTCTTGGTGTTCAGGTGGGGTGTGTGGGGGCTGCAGAGTAGCAGGCAGGAACATCTGACCGGAACTCTAGCCAGGGACTGGCTAGACCGGGTGGCTCATCTGAGTGAGACCCTCCTCTCCACTGGGCAGCTGGCTTACCCAGCGTCTCCTGCAGCAGCTTATTGGGTGTCTGCACATAAAATTGTCAATCATTTTTGCTTTGGGTTAAGATAAAGATGTGTATTAATAAAGAAATTTGAACCCCACAATTTATTATTGGATCTATACTTTCTACGCCCACCGAAATTTCTTAGAGCCACAAACTTGCACACCCACTAACCCACCGTAAGCATCTGGATTGTATGTAAGACAAGTGTAGCAGCTAGTGGAGGTGGTCATCATAAACTTGAAAATTAACAAAGATGTTACATACTTTGGATATAAGATGAAGTGCATGTTCTACTACTCTCTCTCTCTCTCTCCCTCTCTGTGAAGTAGGAAAGAGAGAGGAAGAGAGGTGAGGCAAGAGAAGAGAAATGAAAAAGAAGAGGGGAGAGCCCTGGCTGGTGTAGCTCAGTGGATTGAGCGTGGGCTGTGAACCAAAGCATTGCAGGTTCGATTCCCAGTCAGGGCACATACCTGGGTTGCAGGCCACGGCCCCCAGCAACCGCACATTGATGTTTCTCTCTCTCTCCCTCCTTTGCCTCTCTAAAAATAAATAAATAAAATCTTTTTAAAAAAGAACAGGGGGGAGAGAGAGAAAGAGAAAGAGAGAGGGTGGGGGGGAGAGACATTGGGCCATTCTTGTATAGGATTAGCCGAACTGAGTGCCCACAGGCCTATTATGCACCAGCCCACTGAGATTTTTCCTCCTTGATGAGCCAGTTAAAGTGTATTCACTACTTGTGCTAGGAAAGCAATGATCTGTTTCTCATTCCGAACACTGAGCCAGAAAGCAACCACAGCAGGAGGCAATTTCTGCTAATATCCGAGAGACCAGAGGTATACGCACAACTTTCAATTACCTTGGTCTTGCAGGCAGTTCGCACACTCGGGGACATGAAAGCTGGTGGCGAGGCAGGAGCCCCCGCTGGGACAACCGAAGCACCTACAGTTTGTCTTTTTATTTGTTCCTGCCGGGCAAAAACTCCAGACTTACAGTCAAAACATCAACCATGTAGGAAGATTTCCTTTTTCAGCCAAGGGTTAACAGGACCAGTTAGAAAGAGTGTTGTCTCTTCACAAGGCATGGGCTGAAGGTGAGAGGCTGAGCGGGAGGAGAAAAACAATGTCCCCTTGGATTCACAGGCTGCGGCCAGTTGCCTGTGAAAGAACCAACATAAAGAGCTGTCCCTTAAACCCTGGCTGGTGTAGATCAGTGGATTGAGCGCGGGCTGTGAACCAAAGTGTCGCAGGTTCGATTCCCAGTCAGGGCATATGCCTGGGTTGCAGGCCACGGCCCCCAGCAACTGCAAATTGATGTTTCTCTCTCTCTCCTTCTCCCTCCCTTCCCTCTCTAAAAATAAATAAATAACATCTTTTAAAAAACCCTTATTAAAAGAACTGTCCCATCATCCTTAGGTGAGGGATGTTATTTCCATGCACTGAATTCCAGGGGAGAGTCCTCAGGCACATGACGGATCAGTGGGGTTTGAGACAGACAGCCATTAGCTTGAAGGGTGAAGCCTATGCAACACTGAATGAGGGACCATTGTGTAGCCATCAGCTGGCCACGGGGGCTGGGAGCACAGAGAGGTGTCCGAGGAATTTCCCATAATAGTGAAAAGGAGTTTCCGCCCTGGCTGGCATAGCTCAGTGGATTGAGCTCGGGCTGCGAACCAAAGTGTCGCAGGTTCGATTCCCAGCCAGGGCACATGCCTGGGTTGCAGGTCATGACCCCCAGCAACTGCATATTGATGTTTCTCTTTCTCTCTCTTTCTCCCTCCCTTCCCTCTCTAAAAATAAATAAAATAAAATCTTTTTTAAAAAAGAGGAGTTTCCCCATCAAAGGAGAGTTTTACCAGACGTTCCTCAAAAGAAGGTGCTTCCTGTGAAGGGGTCTGGGTTGGTGTAAAGTGAGACCCACTTGATGTGCAACCCCAGTGTGCATTGTGACAGCGTTTGATAAAGGGCCCTAACTGAACTCCCGGGTACAGAGCACCAAGGGGAACTCCTGAAACCGGGTGCGGTGGGAAACTGTGGACAAGCCCATTCACTGGATGATTGCAGCCCTATAGGATCAGTACCTGGGTGTGACGAGAAGACTTTCTAAGGATCCCGAGTCTCCTAAAAGTGCAGTGATTGGCTGTTTGCTATGGACGTGGTGCACAGATGCACTAAATGTGAGAGGAAGGCACCTGTGAGCATCTGGTCCCAGATCTCCTCTCGACTGGTGAGGAGTCGGGTGTAGGGAACCGTTTCTCGTGATGTGGAAATGTAGCTCAGCCTCCACGTGGAAAACCAGTGGGGAGTGAGTGGCACGTGGGACCATGCCCACGGAGAGGTTCTGCAGTGGGGAATCAGGCCTGCATTGTACCTTGACTGCGATGAGGCTTGCTTTTGCTAAAACTCCCTCACCTTGAGTTGAGGCAGTGAGTGCTTACTGTAGCTTCCTAAAGCCTGTGCTAAACCTCCCGAGTATGGAGTGTGGCCAGTTCAACCACTTTTCCCCCTGATCTGTAACATCCTTCTCTTTGAAGTAATCAGCAACATTCTTTCCTTTGTTATCTGTAAAAGGTAATCACCTGCAGCAAACCTGTGCACAGTAAATGAGGATTGTCCTCCATGTAGTGTACCCAGAGAAGCAATAAAAGCCTGTCTGGGCAGGGGCTGGGGCAAGAGCACCCCCTCTCACTCTCTCAGAGAACAGCCACGCCAACCCTTTTTCTCCACAGGACTTCTGTAGTCCATGTGCACTTGTTCATAACAACCACAACACATGGACCCTGCAGGCCAGGGTCCGCATCAGTTGGAACTTGGATGGTTCCGTGCCCCTTCTTGCTCAGCACGCTACCTGGATGTATAATGTCCAGTTTCCACAGTCACACAGTCTCCATAGTCCTCAGCTAGTTAGCAGAAGACCTAATCTGCAGATGGCTCCTGTGGTTCCCAGGGGAGTGCCCGTCCTGTGTCACAACAATGCCGGCCTCTCTCCAGTCCTACGGGCCTGGATGTCATGTCTGAGCTGTGTCTTCCTGGACAGGGCAGAGTTAGCGAGCGGTGAGGGGTGGTCTCTTGCTATCTGTACAGGGCTGCTATTCTGAAATGCTAACTGGGACATGCTTCCAAGGCACAAAAGACAAAGCATAGCTATTTGAGTCCAAGTTAGTTGCTGGGAGGTTTTTGATTACTGTTTCAATCTCCTTACTAGTAATTGGCCCTGTCATTTTTTTCCTTTTTTTTTTTTTAAGATTTTATTTATTTATTTTTAGAGTGGGAAGGGAGGGAGAAAGAGAGAGAGAGAAACATCAATGTGCGGTTGCTAGGGGTTATGGCCTGCAACCCAGGCATGTACCCTGGCTGGGAATCGAACCTGCGACACTTTGGTTCGCAGCCTGCGCTCAATCCGGTTCGCAGCCTGCGCTCAATCCACTGAGCTACGCCAGCCAGGTCATTTTTTTTTCTTACAATACTTCCTTAGTCTAAAAACCCATTGCCTACTCCCTGATCTACAGAGTTTATCTACTCTGTTGGTCGTATGCCAAAGCACTAATTTTATCATTTCACTACCTTGACCAAGAAGTTTTTTGGCTTCCCATTGTTTTCTAGATACAATATAACTTGATTTGTCATTCAATGTTTGTGCCTTACTATGTAGTCATCTTTATCTATTAATAAAACCTTTCTGCTGCTGTCACATGGGGCTTCTTTCCATCTTGCATAGAATGTTGTAGACTAAGAAATGGCTGTATAGCCCTGGCTGGTGTAGCTCAGTGGATTGAGCACAGGCTGCAAACCAAAATATCGCAGGTTCGATTCCCAGCCAGGGCACATGCCTGGGTTGCAGGCCACGGCCCCCAGCAACCGCACATTGATGTTTCTCTCTCTCTCTCCTTCTCCCTCCCTTCCCTCTCTAGAAATAAATAAATAAATCTTAAAAAAAAAAAAAAGAAATGGCTGTACCCCAGGCCCTGCCTGCAGGCCGGGCACAGTCTCACGATCCCAACCCTGAGCAGAGCCTTGGAGGGTTGGAGGTGGGGTAATTCACGATTTTCTGATGACTCCACTGGGGTCGGGGTAAAGACAAATTCCAACTCCCGTCTGCTCTCTCTGGCAATACAACGGCCCTGGCTAACCTGTTCTGCGGGCTCCTCGGCAGTGCCCCAGGGTCTCCAGCTACAAGGGAGAGCCTCGTTTTGACCGTCATGCAGTGAAGAGGGTGTTAGAGCGTCGGTCAATTTAACCCTCAAAATGTACCTCTGAGAACGGTCAGAGGAAGTGGTAGGTAATGCAGAAGGAAGGATTTCTTATCTTGTGTTTTTTGGTGGCTCTGAGATCGAAAAAGAAGCTATGAGTCATGGATATTTATAAAACTGTGTTTCCAAATGTGTCTTGCTTTCAGGACAACCACATAATTCAATAAATAAAATCCAGGACGGTTCATCCAAAAGGAATAGAGATAAGGGAGGATGCTTTGTTGGATGGATGGTCGGACAAAGTGGAGGGGAGACGCCAATGCCGTTCCTCAGGTCGCAGCTTGGGGATTTTACACACACACACACACACACACACACACACTTTTATAATAAAACCCACTCTCTTTCCTCACGTTGCACTTGACTCCCTCCCTGTCTTGTACTGTCTCAGTGTAAGGACACCTGCAGCCAATGGGAAAATAAAAAAAGGCAAGAAGCAATCATTCCCGGTTGCAGCTGTGTAAAATTGCTGGTCAGAAGCCTCTCTCTCTCAGCGGCCTGGGTCAAGATGCCCGGTTAGCTGGAGGTGGCTGCCAGCTCTGACTGGCCGTGAGCTCTTCGACCCTGTGCTCACGTCCGATGAAAGGTAACGGTGGGATGGAGGATGAAATCAGGCAATGATGAAACGCTATTAGAAAACCTTTACGATGATCTCAGAGCCTCTTGAGGGCTTCCGAAGAAGTGGCTAGTCTTGTATTTTATCCTTGAAGATTGTGGTCCCACAGGGACAGTTCCAGTTATGCAATCCCCCTGGCTTCGTGCTCTGGGAGCTTGTTTCTTTCTTCTCATCTCTGGTCTCTGTTCTCCTGTGTTCTGGTGACACCGCCTCCACAGCAGGGTCAGCCAGGCTGGACATCGCTGATTTACCAGCAGAACCCTGGCTCTCACTCATGGGTCAAAGGGCAGAAAGAGTCCTGAGTTGCAAAACGCCGTGGTTCAGAGCCCTGCAAAGCAGGGCTAGCTCACCAGGCAGTCTGTGACCATCGCAGACCCTCTACCCTCAAGTAAACATGAGTCAAAAAAAAAGATTACATGGACTGCCAACAGTGAGGCAAGCAACAGGAGGGTGACTGAACACTGAACAGAATCTGTCATTTCCTCCGTGGTACTTGACCATGCCCGTCTTCTGTGGGTCTATTTCCTCGAGACCCCAGAGAGGCCTCTCTCACTTGGGTTGTACGCCTGTGTTTGATCCGTCGGTGAACTGCGGAGGCCGACGGAGGATGGACTGGGGAGACAGGCACCAGGTGGGGCCGCGGGCAACTCTTTAGAGTGAATGGCAGTCACCAGGATTAATGGGCATCACGGCCGGGGAGAGCAGGTAGATTTGCATTTCCCCTGCCACACGGCCTGCCTGTGGCGTGCTCCGTCTGATACGAGAGCCAGAGAGAAGGCTCCGCCGGGGCACTGCGGTAACTCAGAGGCGGCCAGAGCAGCAGGGCGAGCTGCCGAGGGGGGACCCTCTGAAAAGAGGGGCTGCCTCATCTCCAGCCTCCCAAGAAGGCGAGGAACACGGGAGATCAGATGGTCACCTGGCTTTCTGTACCAATCATTGGGTTCATGTGAATACTTGTGATCCTAATAATAATGCGCTTGTTAATTCGCTCGCACTTCTATTGTGTAGTTAACATTTACTTAACGATGAGGCTGTGCCACGTTTTGAAATGCCTTATGTGTACCAGAATATATTTAATCCTCACAATAGCATCTTGACGTAGATAATTATTATCCTAATTTTACGGATTTTTTTTTTGTTGTTGTTTTAAAGATTTTATATTTATTTTTTAGAGAGGGAAGGGAGAGAGAGAGAGAGAGAGAGAGAGAGAGAGAGAGAGAGAGAGAGGGAGAAACATCAATGTGTGGTTGCTGGGGGCTGTGGCCTGCAACCCAGGCATGTGCCCTGGCTGGGAATCGAACCTGCGACACTTTGGTTCCCAGACCGTGCTCAATCCACTGAGCTACGCCAGCCAGGGCGACTGCCCGGATGTTAAAACTGAAGTACAGAGAGGTCGTATGATGTTCCAAAGTATCGCGGCGGTTAGAGGTGGAGCCAGGCTGTGACTTAAAAAAAAAAGTCTTGGAAATTCTTGTCAGGGTGAAATTTTCTAATTTTCTTGACAGGGCAGCTGGCTTCCCCCAAAGTGAGTGACTCAAGGGAGTGCGATGCCGTGTGTGACCGTGCCTTGGATCTAAGATTAGGGTCTAGACAGATAAAGGTTTGGTGGTGAGGTGTATGACCTGTGGCCATTCTACCCAATTTCCATCAGTAGATGATGAGGAGGATTCTTCTCTGGGAGCTAGGAAGGGTGGAGAGTAACAACGGGGATTTATAAAGAAGGATCAGTCGAGGTCTGCTGCCATTTCATTTAGACGTCCGCTGAGAATGCCTTCTAGTTCTTGCGTGGCTCCGCCCACATTCTGTATGACCCTTGGCCCCACGTTCTGGAAAGGTGTTGTGCCATATTGTAGCTATTGGCTACATATGGCCACTTACATTTAATTAAATGTAAACATACAAATTTAATTCCTCGCTTAGACCAACCACATTTCAAAAAGTTCTGAGTCGCCGCATTTGGTGCGTGGCTCCGCCTGCGGGTCAGTGCGGGTGTAGAACTTCCCCGTCGGAGCTGGGGGTGCTGTTGTGCAGAGATATTTTGAAAAGTCATTTGACTTAAAACAACCTGCCCAAAGGGGTCAACTAAGCCCGTGCCTCCTGCCTTCTTTCCTTGCTCCATTTCACATGTTAGCCTTGGGACTAACTTCTGACTCCATTAAGTATTTAATGAAAGCTGCTACCCAGAAAATGCCCCTATGCAATTACACATGGAAATTTGCATACCTCTTTGGTGGGATCGTGAACCCTCTGTGTAACAGTTGCCCACGGGCGCATGGCAAATTGCCTCAAACTCAGCGGCTTAGAACAAGAAAGATGTATTATTTCATACAGTTTTGTGGTTCAGGAATTCAGGACGAATGTAGCTTCGTGATTCTGGCTCAGGACCCTCATTAGAGTGCAGTAGGGCGGTCAGATGTAGCAAATAAAATACGAGATGCTCAGTTACATTTGACTTTTAGATAAAAAAAAAATAAAGAATTCTTTGCTCTACATATGCCCCAGGCAATAATCAGGACATACGTTTCCTGAAAAAATATTGTTTACCTGAAATTCAGATCTAATTGAGCATTCTGTATTTTAACTTGCAATCCAGCCCACGTGCCAGGCTTCCCTTAGCTGAACACTTTCCCCGGGGCTCACGGGTTTATTTCCGCGGTGGAGCATGACAAGGCCCGGGGAGTTCGCCCTGGTTGTTTGCAGGAGGCATCTGTTCTTCGCCCGGGAACTCCTTTTGGGCTTCTTGGGGTTCCTCTTGCCATGGCAGCTGGCTTCCCCTGAAGTGAGTGACTCAAGAGAGTGCGACGCCCTGTGTCCCACTTGGGAGTTCCACTTTGTCATTTCTGAAATATTGATGGCCCAGGTCATTTCCATTTTTCTAGGCATTGTGCGGGAGGGCACTGCACGAACCCCAGGAGGCCAGGACCACCGGAGGTCCTGTCTTGGAGGCCGGCTCCAGCCTCTAGAATTTATACACTGATTTCATAGAATAAGCTCCATGAAGGTAGAATTTTAAAATATTTTTTTCCGTAGTTGCACCCCAGTGGCTCTAACAGCGCCTTGTAAATTGTAGCACTCAGTAAATATTTGCTAAATGATTAAATAAATGAATCTTTGACCTAAAAGGTTCCTTTGGTCCTTAGAGGGTTTTATAAGAACAAACGATGCTCTGTCAGAGTCTGAGGATGGAGAGATTAGAAGGTAAGGAGCAGGGGTCTGTAAAAGGGACGCATCAACGTAATAAAGCTGCAAATAAATCATCGTGAAGGCGGTGCTTGCTAAAGGGGTGCCAGGCGCTGTGTTAGAGACTCCTCTTTCCGTACACAGCTCTGTGTATGGCCTCTCGGGTGTGCACTGCGGGAAAGGGCCAAGAGTCCCATTTCAGATGCTACACAGAAGTCTAACATATGCACATGTGAACACACGTGTGTGCACACACAATGCAGAGGGAAGAAGCCTCTGGGATAAACATGGAGAGGAGACCGTGAGATTTAACAGAATGTCAGAAAGCGTCTTTGGTGGAAAAGTCGCTGGCACAGTCCTGACCCATACATTATAACCAGAAAGGACCTGACAGGTTCAAGGTTATCGTTAGGTTGCTTATTAGAAAGAAAAGCGTGTGGGCAGTAGTTTGGAGCTGGCTAATCTATGACACAAAAGGGCTGCGTGTGGAGAAGAGAGTGGCCCTCTCCCTCACGGCAGCAGAATCGTTTCACACTCTGTCTGTTGGGGCGTCTGCAGGCATTTGAGCTCCTCAAGATAGGGGGCTAGCCCGTGGCCAAGGCACGTGGCTGTTGCCGCTCAGTATATTTGTGGGATTGACTTCTGGCCGGTAGAAGCGCCCCAGGGATGCCCTGGAGGGAGAGGAGTCCACCACCCGTTCCGGGCCCCACCCCAGGCACCCCGTCCCTCCTTCGGATGCTGCGAGCCCACGAGTCACGAGGAGAAGACAGGAGTGGGTCACAGAAAAGCCTAGCCGTTTATTTCCTGGTGGCTCAGGGAAGGACGCTTATCTCTTTACACCTTCTCAGGAGGGTCTGCAAGGCAGCCTCGGCTGCCCGCTGGACACTGATGCAGGGGTCTTGCCGCAGTTCTTGGAGCCCTGAAATGGAGAGAATGGCCAGGCCGGTGAGTGAGGAACGCCCAGGCCGAGCTGGGCTGTGCTGTGCGGCTCCCTGCTGGGGAGCAAGGCGGGCCTCAGGCTCATGTGTGGCCGGGAAAGGCAGGATTTGGGAACCACAAGCTGAAATAAGCTAAGAGAAGATCCTGACCCTGAGAGCAAAGGACCACTGGGAAACTGTAGTCTCCTGGGTATGATGCCTGCACAGGCGTGGAGCTGGGATTATTTTATACCCTGGGAAATGTCCAGGGGGCATCTAGGGAGTTTCTGGGCGAACACGCAGCTTGGAGCCGCATTGGTTCCTCCGTCTCTCAGAACGTGCCGGCACACCGGGCAGAAACTGGGGTTGGTACTCACGCATGTTCAGTTGTTCTCTGTCTAATGACTCCACGTATTGGTTGGTCAAATTGAGGACAATGGCATCTAAAATCAATAGGAGAGAGGGGGACTGAATCATCATAGAGGAGGAGGCCATGCGCCTGGTCCAAGGTTCAGTGGTCTGGCTAGTAAACGAGCAAACTCCAACTCCCCCTGCACCCCGGGGTGACGCGAGGCTCATATGTCTGGGCTCCTGAGTGCCATGTCGGGAATGGTCACTCCCTCGATGCATATTTGAGAAAGCTCACGCTATGTCCTCCCAGGGAGTGTGCCATTCATTGTCAGGGTTTCCGGCGAGTGTAAGATATGGCCCCCCATCTTCAAAAAGTGTACAACATAATTGGGGGTCCTATACACGATCCAGTAAAGAATCCTCACTCTTTAAAGTGGCCGGCTCGTGGGCCTGTGCGCCGTGGGCCTGATCAGTTGGAACAGGCATGATGCTAAGGCTTAGATTGTCCTGACAGGAGGGTCCTTGGAGACGCACTCACTTTCCTCCCTTATTTTATAGGTCAGACAAAGAAGCGACACTGATGAGAGAAGGGAATGGTCCAGACTCACGCAGCAGAGCCAAGGTCTGCTGGCGCCGGTCCCAAGGCGCCTCCCCCTTGTATTGTGTTGCTGCCAAGGCCCTCAGCTGCACCTGAGCTTGAGCGTGTTGTTTTATGACAAGAGGTGATACAAAGGAAAACATTTAGGCAGGGGGCAGCAGGCTTGGAGCAAGGACTTGGGGAAAAGAAGGAGCAATGACTTGGGACCGGAAGAAGCACAAAGGGCCCAATATGGAGAGTGGGGGTTGGAAAGACAGAAGATACTGTAGGCTTTCATGCACAAAAGAGCACAGGTTTGCTCCTTGCCGGGGAGATGTTGCAAGACAAAATTTTCTTCCTTTCTCCCTTCCTCCCCCCCTTCCCTTCCTCCCTCCTTTCCTTCCTTCCTTCCTTCCTTCCTTCCTTCCTTGTCATACCTACTGCTCCAGTGTCCATGTTGGGGCAGCTGCAGTCAGAGAGCAGCTCTGGGGGCAGATGGCAGACTCACCTGAGTGGGGGCGTGGCCTGCTCTCACCTGTGAGTTTGATGGCCGAGCTCCTGATCATCTCCCAGCTGCTGCTGAAGAAGGGGAAGGAGTGTGTGTGCAGGATCCACAGAATTTCCTGGTTTTTCTTGGCCTAGAAGAGAAAGAAGGGAATTGCAAAGAGGGAGACCGGAAGAGGACCCTTTACAGAAATCAGCAGCCTGGAGTTCCTAAGGAGGAAGCTCTAAAGGCCAGTGCAGCTCACACAGCCATTAATGATTCTCTCAGGCCGTTCCAGCCTAAGTTGAATAGGAAAGGTACTGGGCTTATGGGACACATCAACAGAGGTGTCTCAGGAATCGAGGAGAACAGAGTCCAGCCAGGCCTTGGGAACTATGGCAGGATACCAAGGATCTCTGCCATCCTTCCAAGATACTTCTGTGTCTCGCTGGAGCTCCCTTGCCCTGTTGGTTGTCTTTCTGGGATTGGCAGGGACCCTTGCCTGCATTGTTCTCCAGGCAGCGCTGACAGCACACTCACCAGTTTTGCACAGAATTGCCTATAGAAATCTCGGGCCCTTGGTGGATCCTGACCATCAAGGAGATTATCTAACACCCCATAGAGTTCCTGGAGGCCCAGAAAGGGGATGGAGACTGTCAGGACATCGCGGCAAGCCTGCAAGACAGAGTTTTCTGCATCACGGTCCGTAGCGCTGGCTCCCCTTCCAGAGGGTGAACTGCTGGCTAGTGTTGGGAAAGGAGCAACGTCAGTGATGGGAAGGGCTTCCTGGTCCATATGGGCACCTTCCCAGGGTCAAGGGAGGAAGAGCAAACTCGGGAAGAGCTGGAGAGGGAGAAGCCGGGCGTGGAGAAGTGGCTTTCTGGGTCAGACGGGGCACACGGGCACATCCGGCCGCGGGGGAGGAGAAGGGACAGTTGTCTGCGAGGGCCACTTACAGCTCCAACTTTGGGGTTGGGATCCCAGAGGTGGAGAAGGAACGATATCATGCTCTTTTTAATTTCTTCCGCAAAAAACATCTTCCACCTTCTTCCTGTTAGGGATGCCAGATTCTCAAATAAGACGATGGCAGTCAGTCTCACATCGTCCTGCTCCTGTGGCGACAGATGCAAGTCCTGGGTGAGTCCCCCTTTCAGGCCATCTCCATCCGGCACGCCCAGCTCCACCCCCACCCTGCCTGGGGCGGCCGGGTCACAGCCCCGGCCGTTCCTTTTCCGGCAGCCCTGGGACCCGCACTCACTACAAGGGTTCTGATGGCCGCGGGCCGGGGTTCTAAGTGATACCGTGCAAGGGGAGACATGGTTGCTGCCTCTGAGTGGCCGATGGGGAAATGTGACCACAGGAATGAGAAGCAGGGAGCGGAAAGCCAGGACAGGAATGCTCTTTATTTTTTATTTACACAAGTCAGCCCGACCGCCGCAGGGGCGTGAGTTACGGGGCCTCTAACCCTGATTCCCCAAGGCCCGGGACCTTCTCCAAGATTCCAGATACTTTCTAACGGAATTACAGGCCGCTCAGAAATTCGGACTTTGGGTCTCAGAGAGAAGGGACAAACAAAAAATGTGTTTAGCCCCATTCTTGTGTATGTGGAGTGAAGGAACTTTTTTGCTTGTCGTCCTGGATGGCCCGCCATGACCCTAAAAACGGAGGGGTGAAGTGGTGGAGAAAGATGCCCTTCTGTTGTCTCCGATACTTGGCTGATGAGGTTCAGAGTTGTAACAGACTGGTGAATTTTCTGGAGAGCTTCCCCCTGACCCACCCAGGTCTAGAAAATCAGTGTAAAACACCTGTGTGGGGGCACGGGGGTGGAAGAACAAGTCCCAAGGAGTACAATGTTGTTTATAGACCAGCAGTCAACACGAGCGCTCAAGAGCTTTGCCTGAATGCAGGGGCGGGAGACAGAGGAGTTCGTTTTGATGGCGAACTGCCCATGTGCGAGGGCACGCAAACCAGATGCCGCGAAAAAGGAGCCTAATGAAGATCCCCCAGAAAAAAGAAAGATGGGCTGTTGCGAAAGGGCCAGAAAAGTTAAACAAAAACACGAGACATGACCTCGTATGGTAGAAATATTCTTTACATGTACTAGGGATGCGGTCAGGATACAGGTGTTTAAAAAGCGTCATTTTTTAAAAGAAAGCAGACCAATAACAAAGTACCCAAAAGGCATTCACTTTAAAAAGAATCTGAATTTTTCAAAACTGATGACCTGAAGGTAGGTTAAGGAACAATCGGGTGCCGGGAGAGGCCCTGGAGTCCGATGACCTTGTGGGAGTTGGGGAGACGGACTCACAGAGCGTGGGGAGATTGCTCAGGGTGACGGTGTGGGAGAGAGCAGCGAGCTGGGCCTGGGCACGGGGCAGCGGCCACACTTTCAGTTCCCCCATTTCACCGAAGTGTGGCCGTGTTCTGAGAAGTCCAGGAAAACACTTAAATAATGGGAAAAAAGGAGGGGGGATCTGGAAATTACAAAATTGTATGTTTAATCTACAGACAATATAGGGGCAAGCATCACAAAGTAGAGTTACATGTATTTGCAGCAAGAGAGCATTGCTGGAGAGTAAATTGCATGTCATCGCTAAGACTCAAGTTTCATCAAACGTTTATGCAGACACAATAGGAACTGATACCTGTTAGGAATGAGAAAGGTCGAACCTAACAACCTGCAAGACCTGAGACTTTATGTTCTGCAATAAGAGGGAAAAACACTATCTTTCCATAAGTGCCCTTGTGATTGATTACCGGAGGCTCAGATCCAAACAAACTGTCATCGCTGAGTCCACAACACCCGAGGGAAACCCAGCAGACAGATGGGGCTCCGCAGGGGCGACCCGAGCCCCTCGTTAAAGATCGTCACCAGCTGTGTGTGCGATGAGAAAGGAGTAGTAGCTGGGAAGGAGCAGAAAGCTCCTTTCAAAGGGCCGGTTTAAGCTAGCGCGGGAGTACACAAGGGCCACTGAATACCCACAACGGGAGAGTGAGGGACTGCGGGCCTGGAGCGCAGGCCGGAATCCAGAGGTCTGTATGGCCAAGAAACTGTGCCAAAGAGTCAGGAAGAAAGGACGAGATTTAAAGGAAAGACATGGAGTGAACCAGAAAAGTGTGGACGTGAGAGGTAATTTTTTCTTTAGGTTCTATTCCATACTTCTCAGGCCTCGTGCAGGGACACAATATACAATTGCTGGCTTATAAAATACTTAAGGAGCTGAAAAATTGGGTTTGTGATGGATAGCGAAGGAAACGAAGGCTTTCCAGGCTGGAGACTGGAGGGAAATAAGTCACGTAATTAAGCCTTAATGTTTCCGAAGGAGGCGGCCAGCAGCCTTCCGTCCCCTCGGACAGTGCAGAACACAGGGTTGGACCGCAGACGCAGACATCGACGTCAGACGTGGAGCCGATTTGTACACCATGACGGTGCACAGGCCCCAAACACACAATCAAACCAAGTTTCCCAGAAGTTCTAAAGGAAAATGGCCTTCCCTGGCCCCAGATCGCTGCCTGGTATTTTCTGAGATCAGGGCTACGGACTAGATCAGGGGTCGACAGACTCTTCCCTGAAAGGCCGGACAGGAAGTCATCCGGCCTTTGCGGGGCACCTGGCTCCTGTAACAGCTAATCAGCTCTGCGGACGGGACCAGACGGGAAAGCCGCCACAGGCGCGGCGCAACCAGTGGGCGTGGCTGTGTCCCAGAGACACTCAATCTGCGGGGAGATGCTCTGGGCTAACGCTGGCCCTCAAGCTATGGTTCCTACTGACTCCTGGATGAAAGGAGCCACAGGAGCGTTTGGAGTCTTTAACTCTCGGATGTGGAAACGATGGGGTTCGAGGGGACAGCACCACCCCTGGGCCCCTACCTCTGTACCGAGTGTAACTTACAGTCCTAACGTGCGTTCCCCCCAAAGCAAACTTGGACAATGAGGACGTAGGTGTAAGTAATTATTTGGGAGGCGAGCCCAGGCAGCATAATGGGACAGGGAAGAGACGAAAGCCATGAAAGGGAACACTGATGAGTGTGTTAGCCTTGTAGGAAGGTGGAGCTCAGGCCCGAGGGATGAGAAAGCTGGGGAGTTTCCCTACAAACTCCTGCTTCTTATCATCTGAGGGTCCTTCCCCAACGTCGGGCCCAGCCTGCTCAGACCCGTTATGATTCCTGGGCCAGAGAGTAAGTGCCCTTAGACGGAGACGCAAGAAGCCGACAGCCTGCTCGGGAATCATTCAGGTGACCCCTGGGCAGGTGACCTCAGGGCCAGGACAAGGAATATGGGTGAGATGCTGACATGGCCTGCTACTACCTGGACCTCTCGTGTCCGCTCACTTCTCCTGGGGAGGGAAGGTTCCTGAGCAGGCTCACTTACGTCTTCAAAGAAGGTTCTCGTTTGCAGCACTATCTCTTTGAAGTAGAAGCTCACGTCTCGGTCCGTGAGCAGCTCCAGGATCTTCTTCAGGGCCTTCAGGCTCTCACAGACGACCTCGGTGCGCGCCAGGTGGTACAGGCCTCTGATGATAGACTCCAATATTATCTGCTTGTGCTTCTTCACCTGTTTTGAAGTAAGCTCTTTTAGTGTCAAAGGCTGTTGTATGCGTGTGCCGGGAACAAGGGGAGGAGGCCCCAGGGAAGCGGACTGAAATTCTGTTAGGGTCACAAGCCCTTCAGATCAAGAGCTACAGGTTTAGCCATTTATTTGGATTTGTGCTTGATCGCTTTGCGACCACAGACAGAAGGTGTGGGTTAGTCCGTAAGTATTTCAAACTCTGCTTAAATGAACGATTCCCCTCCCAACCACCCCCCGCCCCGTTACCTTGTGGGGGGCGCCGGAAGCTGTGTTGCCGAGCCCCCGGATGGCCATTTGCCTGAGAGTGGCGTTGGAGTCCCAGGCGCTCTGGTCCATCAGGATGAGCACGTTCCGTAGATTCCAGTGCTTCCACAGGACCGGCTCCTTCATGAGCTGCAAAGGACACAGTCCTCCCCTTCAGGTGAGGGAGCGGCTGCCCTCAGGGGAGTGCCGGAGGCCTCCCGACTCCAGCTGGAGACGGGGCGGCTACCACCCGCCCGTGGAGCAGAGGATGAAGAGCCCGCCGGTGGGCCAGCCAGTCCTGCAGAAACTAAGCTCCGGGTGGGAGCAGCCCGCAGGTCGAGGTTCCCCAGGGATGAGAAGAGAACCCCTCGCTAAGGAGAGGCTTCTGATGAAGGTAAGTGGAAAAAACAGGGCAGGGAAAAGGGGGGTTTTGCTTCTCTGGATCAACTGGGACTGCCTTTACCCCAGAGGGTGGGTGGGGGGCAGTAACAGATGCCTGTTGGTTACTTTTTGTGCTGTCCCTCTTGTGTTTACTCTCTGCCCTTCTGCGTGCTGGGAGGCTGACTTCTGCAGGCTGGAGGACGGGAAGGAGTTGGGGTGGGTTCTTTTCTTTTTCCCTTCTCACTCCCTGCTCAGGTGACCAAGGCCCCGGCCGGTCCCCTGTCTCCCCCGCAAAGTCCCTGAGAGAAACACCCCAGGGGACGCCCCGTGGAGCCCGCTGGGATGCGGCTGGCCTTGCCTCGGAGAAGAACGCCATGCCCGTGATGCGGTAGTTCTCCGAAGAGGAGGTCAGCGACCAGTGCAGCTGCTCCATGATGGCCAGGATGATTCTGTGCTGCCACACGGCCATGCTCCTGGAAAACCCATGCCTCCGGCTGTAACGCAGGGGCTCGCTTCTTCCTCAGCAGTGGGGGTGGGGGGGGCTCCTAGCCTCTGTCTCTCCCAGGAAAATAAACCCTCTAGACAGGGATGTTCAAGGAAAGAGCTCCAAGGCTTCCACTTTAAGATTGCCTACTGTGCGCCCAGTTTAAGTGTGGTTGGCCTAGAACTGGTCAATATTTTGCTTTTTTTTTTTTCTTTAGGGAGTGGTAAGTTCTGGGCTGATCCTACCCCCTCTTCCCAAACCCCTTTGCTCCTTCTTCTCTGCTTCTTCTGCTTGGCCACATGCAAGCCTTTGGTGAGGCAATTGCTCTCAGTGAAGTCGCCTGCACTGCATTTTTTTTTTTTTTTACTCCATTTCTAGCGTTCTCCTCTGCAGCCAGCCTGGGATACCTGCGCGTTACCTGGCCAGTGCGCACACTCCGAGGTGGTGGGTACTGGGGCTGTGGAGCAGCGTCCACACGTTGTCTCCTTCGTCCGACTCCACGGCGAAGCCCCCTCTCACGGCCTGGGCCTGCACGCATTTCAGGGTGGCCGTCGAGAGCCTGCGGGAGCCGGGTGGCGTCACCAGAGGAAGTCAGCCCTGTACCGTGAGCCGCGGCTTCCCCAGCCCACCCTTCCCCTCCCCCCACAGCACTCCCTGGCTCCTGCCCGAATGGATGGTGCACAAGGGAACAAACGGGCGGGCCAGCCGGCCTCACGCTTCTGTCAAAGGGAACGCCAAGGGGATTGGAGCTGGCAGATAATGCCACTAAATCTTGTCAGCCTCTCCTGAGAAAATAAAGTCCTAAGGATGGAAGGTGAATTCCGAGTCGCATTTCGCTGATTTGGAAACAGCGCCTCGGGGATCAGGACGCGTCCTGCAGTGGACAGTGTGCTGCCGTTGGTGGCCAGCTGGTAGCTGTGACATGGTTGCTGTTGTCTGTGCATGCACATGCACACGCACGCATGCACATGCATGGATTGGGGGATGGATTTTTATACTGATGCCATTTTAGTGAAGTTACATGTACCGTGGAAACTACACAGGTTGTGCCTAACTGCAATTTAAACCGTCTTTTTAATGTTGATTTGACCTTGGAATGAAAAGTTATGCACAAGAGCAGGGAAACAAAGCAATGTGATATTTGGAGAAAAATGTATGTCTAATAATCCTAAACTAGCTCTTGGGATACAAATAAAATACAATTTTAAACTATAAGAAAGCATTGATCCATGGCTTAATTGTTCTGTTTTTTTCCTTTCTCAATAGCACACAAAATCAAGTTGCTTCCTTCCATGGGCAAAGTCTTAGCTTTGCTGAAATATGGTTTTTGTTTTCCTTGTTTCCCTGGTGGCCTTGCGTGCTGTAGAATGCCAGCTTTCCTTGAAAGGTCTCAGTGAAAGAAACCACAGGAAAGAGAGCGGGCCCTCGGGGGAAGAAGACGCAGCCGCTTGTTTGTGCTGTGACCTTCTGGGCAATCACACTGGGTGTCGCTGGCTCAGGAAGAATCGCTACGGGGCTTAGGGACGCAGAGCGGCGGACAGCGGAGCAGTGCAGTGGCGGAGCGTTGCTTTCTCACAGGTAGCTGAGGCCGTGCCAGAAGGCGCAGGCCTTGACTCCTGCATCCCGGTGCTTCTGGATCTGGGACAAGGACACTCTGGAGGGCACGCCCGCCCGGCCACTCACCTGCAGGGGTCCGCGACCTGCTGCCGCTCCCCTTGCTGCATCACCCGCCGCCGGAAGCTCAGGCTGGAAGTGGGCATGGCCTGGCCCAGCGTGCAGCTGACCAGCTTCAGGAGCAGCGTGAACAGCTCTGGGTACAGGCCTGTCACAGGGGTGCCTATCGACACGACTTCGTGGATGGCGCAGGCCACCTGAGGGGGGAAAGGGCCTTGTGGTGGGGCAGGCTCCTTTCCTCCAAGGTCGTCCTCTCGCTGGGCCGGTTGGAAACTTTGTCCCCCCCTCCACCCCGTGACTGCCTCCCGAGTTGCCCACGTTCACGGTAAAAACACAGAAAAGGGGGGGAGGGATGTGGGGTCTGTCTGGACACCTGTCAGCTCGGACTGTGTTTCTCTCTCAGAATTGCCGTGTTCGGCGACCCCTGACTCCAGGGGCCACCAGTCGAAATGCTTTCCAGCAGTGGGGGCTCTCTCAACACAAAAGGGTACCTCAGATATCTTGGGGACAAATTTGGAAATACAGACACCCAGATTTCCTTTGGGCTGATGAGAAATTTGCTTCTAACAATGGCAGCTGCAGGCAAAACGATTGCCATCTTTGTCCGGACTTGACTGAACATCAGGGCCCGAGAGGACACGCGTGATGAATGAATGAACGGCACGTCCCCAAGCTCCAGGCAGGGGCAGTCACGGAGTGGGGCCCGGCTCCAGACACGTGACGGGCTGTCCAACTCACCGCGATCGCGTCCATGCCGGCCAGGTCATCTTCCAGGCTGTTCTCCAGCTTGTCTGTCAGGGCTCGCAGGAGCTTGCTGCTGGACGCTGGGTTCTCTGCCAGAGCCTTCCACAGTGTCTTTGTGTCCCTAGGGCAGTGAGGCGGGGGCTGGTGAGGCACAGCTCCTTGGAGTGCGAGCTGTTCCCTCCGACTCACTCTAAAACCACATAATGACTAACCAAAACCTCAAGGGCAGATGGATGTGTCAGCACGCCGGGGGATAATGAGGATTTTATTTAACAACCCAGCATTCCGGCCTCCGATTCCTGTTACTGTCCATCAAGACAGAAACCTATAAGTAGGTGTATTCTGGGCAACCAGAAAGAGGAGAAATACTCGCTTTTTAATACTAATTCCTATGGTGTGTTTAAGAAAAATCTCATTCTCATTCAAGGAGCATATATAGGGAAAACATCACTTGTGATTCAAACTCTAATTTTTTAAAAATATTTTATTTATTTATTTTTTAGAGAGGGAAGGGAGGGAGATAGAGAGAGAGAGAGAAACATCAATGTGCGGTTGCTGGGGATTATGGCCTGCAACCCAGGAATGTACCCTGGCTGGGAATCGAACCTGGGACACTTTGGTTCCAGCCTGTGCTCAATCCACTGAGCTACACCAGCCAGCAAACTCTAATTTTTAAATTATTATCCAGCCTTGATTTAGTCCCTTCCTCTCACAGGACGACCCCTTCCCAGTGCCTTGCAGAGTGCGGCCTCACCCTCCGGGAGAGGGGTTAGGGCTGGCCGGGCCCTACCTGTCGAAGGGCAGGGGCTTCTGCAGGAGGCTGGTGACGACGGCCTCCGGGTGGAAGCTGGCCATCTGGGAGATGGCGTCCAGCATGAACCGAAAGCTCTCCTCCTTCTGCCTGAGGACCGGCATGTGGTAGTAGAGGATGCTCAGGATATCCAGCAGCTAAGAAGGAGAGGCCAACACAAACACTCAGTTGCTGTTTTCCTTCTCTGTGGAAGGCTCAGGGCTTCTCTGGTCGGCACATTGGTGGTCAATGAATTATAAAAACTGTTAAAAATGATCATCCATTCTATGCACAGTCTTTCTCTTATTTGGGAGAATTATTGTTGACTTGGGTAATTTTTCTTAAACACTTTGGTGACTATTTTGTGAAAGGCTGCTTGATGCCAGGTGTGGCGCCAAGTTGAGTGCTGTGCGGAGTTGACCCGAGACAGGTAAGATGCAGCCCTCCCCCAGAAGAAACGGGTGGTCCGATAAAGGCCCTTAGGCACATACTCAAAGGCTTGTGCAGAAGACGGTGTGTGACTAGTGGCACACAAGCAATGCACAGGCCCGGCAGGGAATGCAGAAGTAGCTGAGGTTGCTATGGAGAGAGCCCTGGTCTGGGTCTCGGGGGACACACAGCAGTTTCAGAAGGCAAGGGGGAGTTGGTGGCGAGAGGCAGCCACATCAGAAAGAATACAGGTGAAGATGTAAAATCAAAAAGCAGGAGACCAGGTGGAGCACAGAGGGTTTTTTAGAGCAGTGACACTGTTTCGTATGACACAAGAGTGGTGGACACGTGTCATTATGTATTTGTCAACACCAAGAGTGAACCCTAATGTAAACTATGGACTTTGGGTGCTTATATCATGTGCCTGTGTAGGTTCGTCAGTTGGGCCTGGGTGGGGGCGGGAGCTACAGGGGAACTCTGTGCTTTCTGTTCAACTTTTCTCTGAAAGATAACATCTACATCTCGAGCATATCATGCTGAACAACATGTCAGACAGAAAAATTTAAGAACCATATAATTTTACTCATATGCTAGATATAAAACTGAAAGCAACAAACAAACAAATAAGAAAAACGAACAAAAACTCACAGACACAGAGAATAGGACGGTGGTGACCAGAGGGAGGGGGCAGGAGGGGCCGTCACGGGGAAAGGGGCTGAAATAGACGGTGACAGAAAATGGTTTGACTTGGGGTGGCAGACACACAATGCAACACACAGATGACGTGTCACAGAATCGCACACTCGAGACCTGTATAATCCTATTATCCATTGTCACCTCAATACATTTAATTTAAAAATGAAATTTAAAACTCTCTATAAAAAACAGCATGAGATCACGGGTACAAGCAAATGCAGAAAAGACCTCAGGAGCCGCGGAATGGTCTAGTTCAGCGTGCAGAGAGAATGAACGCCATAAAAACAGGGCCACGGCGAAGAGGAAGCCAGATCCCAGAGGGCACCAAAGGCTGCCGTTACAGATTTGGGTGTTACTCTGCAAGTAGCATGGAATGATGTTATATATTCAGATGGTTGACTTGGGGAAGGGTGTGTCTCTATGGTAAAGTAACTTGGCTTCTCGTAGTTGTTTCCCGCACTTATTTTGGATAGAAAGTTTTAGGTTAAGCATAACATGATTACTACGGAGTCTCATTTCAATGATTCTTGGAGAAGATTTGAGTCCCTTTTGTATCCTTTTATGTATTGTGTGAGTAACTCTCTTTTATGCTTAAACACCCAAATTCATGAACGTTCTACCTTTATTAACCTTTGATTCTCCCATGCCTAGCTCAGTGCCTGCCAATTGTATGCAGTCCATAAATGTTTCTGAAATAAAAAAAAAACTGACTGGGAAGTAATTAACACAGAGGCCGTTTGTAAAAGTCATGTGTTAGCAAATTCTTTGACTTAGGATGGTGACGCTGGGCTGTGGGGAGCATAGCTTATTTCTCCCAGTCTCCTTGGAATGCCTGCATTGCGTTAAAGAGTCTTTTCCTTCTTACTAATCTTTGAGTTGTTTGTATTCTGCTTCCGACTCTAAGAGACAGACTAGAACATATCCATTTGGAGCTCTTAGCCAAGCTTCCTTAATGGAAACCCTGTTTTCTCAGCTTCCCTCTCCGGCTGGGAGAAAGGATGGAGGACTTTCCCCTCAATCAGTCCCTCAAGGACAGCCCTCCTTCCCCCAGAACAGGCTCTAAGGAGGGTGGAAGACCAGCCAGCAGAGTGCCAGCGGCCTTAGAGACCGTCCTGGCCCTCAGTGGCCACCCCAAAGGCATTCACACGGTCACTCTCATGCTCGAAGGTCTAACAGCCCAGTTTTCCATAATCCAAATGCCCCTGGGTCAGAGCTGCTTTCTCTGGCCAACAAAGGACAGTTTGGGGGGTGTTTGTGATGACAGATCAGAGAGGCAGTCCGCCAGCACGGGCCTGGTTGTTGACGCGCGGCTGGGGCCCCTGCGGAGACGTCCTGAAGATGTCTCTGTTTGCTGCCCATCAGGGGACAAGGTGAGAAGCGACCACCGAGCGGCATTTCAGAGGTGCTGCAGTTTGGCTCGGTTGCCCGACCGGCCGTCAGTTTACCTGGTCCTCCAGAGCAGCTCCCTGCTCCTTCAGGGCGGTGGTCATCCACACACCACAGGCCGTTGTGCACGAGGGGCCGAGGGTCTCCAGCCCGTCCAGGATTTCCTCCAGGAACACGACCATTTCTTCGCTTGGGATGAGCTTAGTGACCATCTGAGAGGGTACCAGAAACACTCATGTTACCAGCGCCACCCTTCATGTCTGGACACATACAATGTGCTGTTACTCCTTGCTTTCGCATATTGGAGACCGATGGCCTTGGCAAACAGTGAGCATGGGACTGGGGCCTTAGACACTGAAGACAACACTCAGAATGGACACAGACATGACCTTCGACCTCTAAGCAACATTTCCCTGGAGTTGCCTTTTTATCATTTTACACGTATCCAGTCCCAGGCCTGCGGATGCAATATTCTCTCCACACTAAGGTCGCAGTACGCTCCGTAGGGGAAAAATGATGCGCAATGTGTACATAGTAATTTGTATGTTCCAAAGTACTTCACAGACCTTTCCTACAGCATCGAAGTGAGTCTCGTGTCTGCCAAAGACTAGCTAAGACAAACCATTACGAGCCCAGTATTTTGCTCTTCTGTCTCAATATTAAGAGTAGTTGATCAAATGTCCAGAAATGTAAAGCTTTGCAGTTTGGTCTTTACATACAAAAACTATATAGAATGTTGCTTGATAGCAGTGTGTGAGTATGAGGGCATGTGAGTGTGTTTGTGTGAGTGTATGAAAAGTTTGAAAGAATTCCAGGAGCATCGCCCGGGGCTTTAACCAAGTAAGGCGGTCATAATTACGGGACTTTGGTATGGAAACATTCCTGTTCACAGCCGACTCCCCCGATATTAAATGGGCTGAGGATGCTCGGCAGAACCACCCTTGGGAGGAACTGAGTTCCTGTTCGTGAGCGCTGGCATGTCCTGGCCAGTGTGCGACTTATCACTGTTCCCAGATCAAAGGGCGGGGCTAGCGTGTCTGTTCTACGTGGCACCAAATGCCAAGGTCAGTGGCTATCTGTTTTCCTTCCTTCCTTCTTTCTTTTTTTTTTTTTAATAACACATTGTGATGGGTGTTCGTCTAGGAAGAAAGGGAATTTATGTCTTTGAGCCCCTATCCTGTGTCAGATACTTCCTTAGGCACGTGACCTATGATCTCCCCTAATCCCCACCTTGCTTCTCTCCCATATTCTGATGTTTTTCTCACTGTCATCACTGCTAGTCCAAGTCACCTAATCTCACACCTAGATGCTTGTAGTTTTCTGCAAAGTTGGCTCACTAATGTCACTCTTGCCAGCCTATTTTCTGGGGTAAACACGGCAGTTGGACACTTCAGAAATCAAAATTTAGTTAGTTCCTCCTCACAGAACTATCGCTAGCCCATAAAAGGTTTTTTTGCAAATTAGATAAAGGCGTCCTGTCCTCCATTCTGACCGGTTTTGTTGGACTCTGCATTGCCCTTTGTGAATCATCGCCAGGATACACACAAACCCACAATGTCTACTTTAGAGCAGATGCCGCCTCCCGTGGGGGTGCCCTTGTGCGTTCTTCTCAGGTGGCGCAGCCACAGGGAGTCGTCCTGACCCTTCTGCTCCTTAAATCTGAAGCCTCCACTGGCTGTAGATTTTAATTGCGTAAAAGCCAGGGTCCTTAACGAGGCTTGGCACGTTCCTGACTTGGCCCTGGGCTGTCTCTTGGATCTCATTATCTACTTCTTTCTCCAACACCAGGCGTTTGCACCTGCCACTTCCTCTCTGCCTGGAGTGCCCTTTTCCACTGGTCTGTCTGCTTGTCTCTTTCAGAGTGACAGTCTCGGGGGGATCACCCCTTCCTGACCTGACTATTTTGCTCAGCACTCACTACCTGACATGGTGTCTGTTTGGTGGACTCCCTCTACTAGGACGTAAGCCTGGTGAGCGCAGGCATTTTGTCCTTTTCTGTTCTCAGAGCTTAGGCCAAAGTCTGGCACATGGTAGGTGCACAGGGCATGTTAGGTGAATACATGGATGATTGACTAAATGGATGATCGATGGACTCATCCTCATGACAACTCTGACAGGTAGTCCAGGAAGTTTTTTGGAGATAAGGATTCGGAGCTTCGAGCAGTGCACACAGAGTCCACCTGATTGACCCCACAGCCCTTGTCCCTTCACCTCCACCCCACCGTCTTCCTCCACCTGCAGAGGACCGCTTGGCTGACTGTGAAATGAGCAGTAGCAGGCATCAACTGGGCACACATCAACCCAGAGCTCGCAAATGACAGGACAAAGGTCTTCTGTTTGGCCTGGGTGGCTCTACTACTGCCCTCTTCAGTAGTGAGACATACACACTCACTCACTAGAAAGTCCACCAGAATCACCTTGACATCCCTTGGCCAGGCCTCCGTGTCTATTACCTTTGCTATTTTAGAAGAAATCTTGACCTGGACCTGCACGTCATCACACTGCAGCCCCTCCTGCAAATCCTGCAGCCTCTCCATCTCCAAGCGAATACCTACAAGCAACGGCAGGAGACACAGGTAAGAGTTCAGGGACCTGAGAGACCTTGAAGAGGCTGGCTATATTTCGATGCAACGCTCATTCGGCTGTGGGACACCATGAAGACTGTCTGACGAGACAGCGAACGTAAGAACAGACATGTACTCAGTAGTCTCTACCTGCCGGGCACCGTGTGGAATCCTCGCATACAATGACCTCACTTATTACTCAGAAAGATCATCTCAGGTAGACTCTCCTGTTACTGCCCCCATCTTGCAGCTGAGAAAGCTGAGGCAGAAATATGAAGCCATTTGGCCACATGGTAGTGAGTAAACAGTAGGGAAGTCAGGGCTTGCACCCTGGTCTGCCTGACACCCTGACAGCGATGCCCAGGCTCTCGCTGCTGAGTGGTCCTGCTAACCCAGTCAGCCTTCCCTCCTGCAGTGAGCCGCTGTGGGGGGGCTGCAGTGAGTCACTGTGGGGGGACTGCAGCGAGCCGCTGGGGGGGACGGGAAGGTCACTGGTAACAGGAGCATCAGCACCTGCGTAGGTGCTTGCTGATCTCCATTATAAAAGCAGGCCTAGGTTGTAATGATTTTCTGTTTGTTGTTTGAATATAGAGTGACTGTGGACACCCACACCTGGATGGCTCGGCAGAAGGCCACCTGGCCCGGCAAACACGCGAAGACTTCCGGGCCACACAGACTTGAGCCCACAGCCCAGTCCCGCGAGTCCAGCCGGAGTCCAAGGTACCGGCACATTTTCGACCTCAGAGACCTCATCTCAAACTGACCGAGTCCCACCCATGAGTGTCAAATGGGTACTTGATTTAGTATTACAGTCATTAGTTATATCTAGTAGGTGTTTAATATTCATGTTCTTCCTTTCTACTCTGCTTACTTAATTAATCAGGAGAACGAGTTAAAGTGAATCACAAATTAGGGCATTTCTTCTTAACAAAGAGTATTGGAAGACCTGAATTTTGCGTCTTTCAAGGACATACAGGAGGCTAAAGGCAGAAGAGGTAGAACAATAATGGAATCCACATTCCTTCCTTCCTCGGAGGTGCCTGCTCGAACACATTGCTTCTCTTACTGAAATGGTGCCTCCCTTCCTCGGATATGGATGAGCTGGGGAGGGAGGGAGGGAGGGAAGGAGAGGGAGAAGGGGAAACAGAGGAGAGGAAGCAGAGAGATACATACGCACAAGGAGGAAAAGCTGAGAGCGGTAGTTTCTGTTCCTTTGCCCCTTACTCACCTTTCATACAGAACAGGGCGATGGTGGAGCTGGCGGCGGCCTGGCGGATGGTGGGCAGGGTGTCGCAGGAGTGGGGGGCCAGAAGGCCCAGGAGCGAGCCGATTTTAAAGTTCCCTGGCGCCTGCGGGACAAAGGAGGCCCCCAAGGCAAGAGGGTGGCTCGACAATCCCTCCGCATATCCCCAACCCTGGATATGCAGTCCCTTGTCTTCTCTCTGCAGGTCCTTAGAATGACATCGAATCTCGGACTTACCCCTAAAGGGCGGTGGGAAAATAATCAGGCGAGCGTGCAAAGACAACTAGATGCTGTTCCCAGGGGCTTGCCGCCCCCACCCCGCCGGCGCTGGGAGACACCTGTCTGGAAAGCACTCCGGCTGGGACTGGAGACCCATCCTGCCTAAGACTTTTGGATTCCAGGGGCCTCGGTGACCGCTGCTCTTAGCAAGCGCTGATGCCTATTCATTCTAGAAGATGGCTCACCTCGGCGTCATTCGTCAGCACTGCTGCGGTGACCTGGAAGGCTCTTTCTCTTTCCCAGTCTTTTTGTGAAACGAGCCACATTCGGAGAAGCTGTTGGTCAGAGGAGAAGTGTCCTTTCCTCAGTGTACTCCACATGCACTCATTCGCGTCCTCCTGCTCTCGCTGCCACTCTCTCTCAGTCCCACCCCCTCTCTGCCTCATCTGGAGCGGGGGCTCCCCTCCCCACGAACTATTTGTAACTGCACCAGCCCTACATGGGCGGGGGGGAGGGTGAGTGGGTCAGACTGGACACCTCCCTGCGAAGAAGATGATGCAGTTTTGCGTGGTGGATTGGCACACAGATTCGGGGCGATGGGGGTCAGTTTGAGCAGCGGCCTTACTCACATTGAACATTTCCTGACAGTCCTCTGCTTTCGCGTTATCCCACATCATGGTCCTCAGCAGCTTTCCCAGAGCATCCATGGACCGTTCGTAGAGAAACTGAAACCAGATGCGAGCGGGAGGGTGAGGCCGCGGTGTGAGACGAAGGTCCCACTGGGTTCTTCCTTCCACTTGGGCGTCACTCCAGCTACCTTGATGTGTTCCTTGTCCTTGTCCGTCTCACCCTCGTTTCTGAGATTTTCCAGAGGTGGAAGGGGCACCAGCCTCCGAATGTTCTCCTCAAGAATGTTAAGGTGGTCATTTAGGGAGAGCCGTGGTTTCAGTTTACTGAAATGAGAGCCACGTGGAGGAGTGGGCATCACGATGACACACAAAACCAGACCCAGTCAAGTCCCCCAAACTGCCTGTCATGTCTGGAGGGGTCAGAGACACCCTCTGACATGTTGGGGTGCTGACGGAGGAGGTGACAGAAGCAGGGAGAGAGCAACTGGGGACAGGGAATGAGACTGCACTGGTGACCATCATCAACACGCCTTGAGTGTCATTCATCAGAGTTACAAGCAGCTTGCCACTTGCTCTGCATTACTTAACCCTTTGGTAGATGACCTGTGATAACACCAGCCGTTTTGTTTGCACTAGTGCTCGTGTGTGTGTGAGAGAGAGAGAGAGAGAGGGAGAGAGAGAGAGAGAGAAAGAGAGAGAGAGAATTTCTAAGTTTGGAGCAGTGAGTTTACCAATTTCATCTGTTTTCTCAGGTTATCTATAGTGTCACGCATACCAAAAGCTCTTATAAATGCACAAGTGAGTCAATGACCCCTTCCTCTCTCCCTTTTTTTTAATATACATGAGGATATGAACAAACCTGGATACACCTTGGCAAAATGCAAATGTTCAAATAAAACGTGAACCATTCCATTTGTTATTAAATAAATGTAAATTAAGACAACCTGATACGACTTGTCAACAACCAGATGAGTGGGAAAATGAGAAGTGATGACACTGCCCGGGCGGGCCGTGTGACGCTGGCCCCCACAGGGAGGAAAAGCCAGGAGCGGCGGGCGGGGGCAGCTCTGTGGGAAGGGGTAGATGCGCGGATACCTGTGCAGCAGCCTCTCATCGTTGTTGTCTGGCTGACGTTTTCAACATCAACTGGCTGAGATATAATTTGGGCACAACAAACCCCTTCCGTTGGAAGGGTGCACTGAAGTGATTTTACATCCGTGGAACAACCATTGTAATGAATACAAAGCATGCCTAACCCCCCAGTGTTTCCCTATGCCCCTTGGCAGTTCGTCTCGCCCCAGGCAAACACCCATTCGCCTCTGTCATTTAGACGTTCTCTCTGACAAGTGTCCTGTCCAGGTGAGGGCCGCCGCCAGCAACCTGTGGCTGCCGAACACTGGCGCTGTGGCTAGTCCGGGTTAAGACACCCTGCCATCCTAAAACACACTGGGTTTTAAATAGTTAGTAAGGAAAATTATGCAGATTGGCCCATTACTATTTTCTATATTGAATACATGTTGAAATAATATACTGGATATATTGGATTAAATAAAATAATTGTTTACATTCATTTGTTTCTTTTTATCCTTTTAAAAGTGGCTACTAGGAAATTTAAAATGACGTGTGTGACTTGCATTGTGTTTCTACATCACAATACTGATCTGGAGTTGGGTTAATTCTGAATTCACATTCAGGCTTTATTAATTTGAGCCATGTGCCAATTTTCCTCATTTTGTAAACGTGGCAACCTACGCCTTCCCTGATCTGGCCTCTTCCCACACTTCGGAGCAATCACATAGCTGTGGTTCGCATCTGTTGTGCCCAGTGGGCTCAAACTCTTTCAGGGCAAGGCCACATTTTGTTCTTTATTGTCTTTTTAGAATCTGGCTTAATGTGTGACACGTGCACAGACCTGGAGGACGCTATTCTAAGTGTAGTAAAGAAGGCACGAAACCCCAAATGTTGCATGATTCCACTTATTTTAGGTATCTAACATATAGAATTCGTGGAGACAAAAAGTAGAAAGACGGTTTCCAGGGCCGGTGGGAGGTGGGCACGGAGGGTGGTTTAACCAGTGTAGGTTCCACAACGCGATGCTGCTGAACACCATAGAACTACGCACACTCCGAAATGACTAACGGGATAAACTTTGTTATGTGTATTTCAGCACAGTTAAAACTTTCAAACATTTTAATTAAGAAAATGATGTTTGTGAAGAATTGGCAATAATTTGGAAATACAAAAGGTGAAGTGAGGAAAAAGCAGGGTGGAAAAGCACATGCAGAGTAGGATGAGAACTAATCGATAAGGACCACTGCGTATAAAGACTTGAAGAAAACACATCAAAATGTTGAAAAGAGGGGGAGGAAATAGACGTGATTTTATCATTTTTTTTAAAAAGCTCCCTCTAGTTTCCAAGTTTTAGCAATGAACTTACATTTCTTTTACTGCAGGGAGGAAATATTATGTTTTAAAATTGACTTAAAACTAGTTTCTGCTTCAGGTTTGTTGCTACTAACCAACCAGAATGTGATTAGAGCTTTTGCAATTGTGTTAACGGGAAGATTAAAATCTGCCTACAGGCCTAGACCTGGGAAGAAACATTTCCTCTGGAAAAGAAATTTTAGTCTCTCTGTGTCAACAAACACGGTTCCTCTAAGTAGCTCTGCAGTCTCTGGTGGCCACCAAATGATGACCAGCCTGTCAGTTCTCCGAGTCTGGGAAGAGAAAAGGCCCCTGTTTGCAGTGACTGGCTGATGGACCGTGTGCATGCTACGGGGGAGGGGGCACTGGGACCTGCACTGATCTGCAAATCCGAAGGACATGGGGGAGGAAATGTTTGTTTGTTTTTTCCAATGAGAACAACAGAAAGTTCTCTACCTGAGGTACCTGATGGCGATCAAGGCTTTCCACCGAACGGGGCTGGCTAAGGCGTCCAGGGGCTCGTCCCTGATGAGGTCCTGCCGCACAGACAAGGAGGCGACACGGTTCAGACAGGACCGAGCGAGCGTCCGGGTGTAGCCGCAGCCTCACGGGACCCTCGGGCGCCCTCGGGCAGAAGTACAGCGGGGATGTGTTCCTTGGGGCCGGCGAGTCCGCGTCACCCGTCTTTACAAAGACAGCCCTGCGCCCTGGGGCACGGACTCCTCGGGGCGCGCCCGCGTCCTCTCTGCCCACTCACCAGCATGTGACCGAGCAGCTGCTCCTTGTAGGAAAACTTGAACCCCTGATCCCCGGTGTCCTGGACGGCTATGCCGATCTCCGTGATGCTTCTTGTGAAACTCAGCTGCAGATCCATGTCCTAAAGCACAAACGATTCAAGGCATGAGCCGGGTCTCAGGCAGCGCTCCCGGTTCCGCAAACGTGTGGCCGAGGCCCGACACGGATGCCCAGGGGTGGGCAGCTCTGGCCCTATGGCCACCTCTACCTCAGTTCAGGGCGGAAATTGCAGGGAAAGTGAAAAACACCTCCCTCCCCCCCACCGCCCGACAGACTGAGCTTTCCCTAGGGTTGTGGCTTTCAAGCTTTCTGACCGTAAACCAGAGCAGGGAACAGTTTACAACTCCACCCAGCGCCTACATGAACCGTATCTCTGTATCTATCCGTCTATAAAAGTTTTAGGATACTTCTCGCTATGTGCAATGTTCTCTTCTACTTCTTTGTTATTTCACTATAAAAATGTTGCTGGTTGAGATCCACGAAACTAATTCCCTGGTATACTGGCGGGTCACACTCCACAGTTCACAGCCTAACTGCCGAATCCCCTGGAACCAAACGGGGCAACCTGTGTAGTCCTAGCTTAGGCTCTGCAATCCTGGCTGTGGAATCGGATTCATGACTTATAGGCTGGGATGCTTTCCTCCAGAATCCAATCAAGAGGAATCTATGGGAGCAGCGTTTGTGTTCAAATATATATATATTCAAATATGCCACGCACCTTGTTCATCACAGACATGCCCAGGACCTGGAAATTCAAAGGCAAAAACAGATACTGGAGCAAGCAGTCCGAGAGTTCCCACACCCCAGCAAAAGCCCCATCCCTCAGCCTGAAGGACACGGAGAAGCAGGACACCCCGTCTCGCCAAAGGGCGGGGTCTGCTCACGTCCTCCCCCATTTTCAAAGTGAGGCTCGTTTGTTGGCAGAAGCTTTCCCTTGGGTGGGTCGTGGCTGCTCTGCAGGAGGCAGCGTGAGGGTTCCAAGACACTGGTTTTCAGGCTCCGCGGTTTGGTAGGAAGGTTCTTGGTGAAGTGAGCAGTGAAATCTTCTAAAAGGAAGGTTAATAGAGCAGCGCACTTTGGAACTGGACACAGTCAGTTCTGCTACAACGTTTGTGTTGAGAACACAGATTCGTTTTAGTGAGACTGATGTATGGGGGGGACACTTGTAGCAATCTGAGGTTGCGTGTGCACGTGCACAATTGTGTCTGTGAGAGTGGAATGGTGCCCTAGTTGAACCAAGCCACAGAAAAATGCTCACACTCACCCCTTAGCACATCTCTGCCCACTGCCTCAGCTTACTGTCTTGTGAGCACTTCCCGCCCAACTCTGGTGTTACAACTGTCCGCCAGACTTCAGGTAACTTCTCTTTGCCACCCTTGCAAAATATTTTACAACTCTCACAATTGACTTTTGGTGTTTTTCAAGGAAGAGGGCCATAATTTTTTGTTATATATACTTAACTATTTTTAAAAATTGTTTTAAACATAGATTCTTGTTTCTTTTAATATGTCATGGATGGATTTTTAAAAACGTTGTGCCCCTCCACCCATTTTCCTCATCATCCCTGTGGTTGTTCTTGTACTGCCCGGTGCCTGTGTCGTGTTACAGGAAACCCGACTGTCCCTTGAAAGTGGACAGTCATCGTTACCCAAAACATCTTTATCTCCTTTCTTCTTTTATTTTTACAGTAATTTCCCTCAGTGACGGACTGAAAATGAACGTAACATAAAACATCTTTTTTTAAAAAAATTATGTTTTCTAGTCTCATCCTTGTGTCTCAGCTTTTGGGTATGCCAGAATCGTCTTCTGAGGAGCATGGTGAGAAAGGACAGATTCAGCGATCCCTCCTGCGAGACGGTGATTCACTAGGGACCTCTATTTATAACAGACTCCAGACAAAAACTCTCACGCGGCTGAGGCGTCAGAATCACCGCCCTGCACCGTCCCGCGGGCATAGGTTTATATCTGGATCTCACGAGCTCCCTGCGATCCCATTCTTCTCACGTACACGCATGAATAGAGGTCAAGAGCACAGAGTTATCAAGCAGGTGGCTTCTGGAAGGCACCGGAGAGGAGATAAAGGAGCACAAGCTCCAATCCCTAAAGTCGAGATGCCAGCATCGAATGGGGGGGGCAGATGTGTACGTAATCAGTGAAAGCTGCCCGAACCTGGCTACGGATAAGAATCGTTCCTGAACCTTTGAAAAAGGACAGATGCCATATTTCACCCAGACCGACGGAATCGGCCTCCCTGGCAAGCGGCTCTGGTGGCTGGTTTACACTTGATCCCTAGGCGATTCCTAGGTGGCTACATTGGCACTGGTTAGCAAAATGGCTGAATTGACAATACGTACGAAGCCCTTTACTGAACATCCACAAAGTGCTATGGGGCGCAAAAGTGACGGGATGCATTCTAACTCAGTTCGGTGGCTCTGAGTTAGAATCAGAACATTCTTGGCATGTGTGAGGAGTGGCAAGGACAGTCGGGTGGCGGGGACGAAGGTGGAGGGGGAGACAGGACACTGAGGTAGATCGGGCAGGCTGGTGAATGACATACCATCGGTGACATTCTAGAGGCTGTTAGAAGCAGCTGACACACCAGCTGCCTTAAAGTAGAAAGGGAGTAAGTGCTGGAAGTTCAAAGGTGGGTAAGACCACTGTGGGTACCATTGGTCTTGGAGGGCATCACGGGAGCGGTAGGACATAGGAGAGAAACAAATTACCCGACTCCGTTTCATAGTAAACTTTTTTGCTCCCACATGTTCTCATCTCCCACACACACCAGATCCTGTCTTGCCTTCGGCCTGTCCCTTCGAGCATGGAGATTCCCAAGGACTGAGCCCCTCCCGGGCTGGGGAACCCCACCCTGGAAACGGAAGGCGCCTCTCTTGGCCGTTACCTGCGAGCACTGGCCATAGAGAAACAGGACCTGGGGTACGATGTCTTGGTCAAGCCTGGCGAGGAGCTGGGCCTTGGGAGCGTGGAGGGCCACGGCGCCGTAGATGACCATGACATCGGTCTTGCTCAGGCTCTTCTTCCCGGAGAAAAGACCCTGCGGACAAGGAGAGGCATGGAAAACACGGCAGAAGGGGGTTCTTTTCCTCGTACGTCTTTTCCCAACCCTACGGATGAGCACAGGGGTTAGGAAATGAGAGTGGGGTGAGGAAAATTTGTCTAAAACAGATACTCTTGTTTGTCCAGATTTCAACACCCTGGACTGTATTGTCGATGGGTCAGGCGTTAACGGAACTTCCTGCGAGGAGGCTTGGGTTTCTTTTGACTCGTTAAATCTGTCTCCTTCAGGGGAGGCCGGGCGTACACAACGGGAGCTGTCTGTGAGGCCGGGGCAGCTGGCAGGGACCAACCTAAGCACGTACAGGGCTACGGAGGACCGTCGGGGTTGGCGTTAGTGGCAGAAAATAGGGCAGCCTTGTCACCCAGCGGGTCGCTCTGTGGGGCCTGGGCTCCCGCAGCTCTGACCTGGAACAAAGGCCTGAGGGCTGGACTTAAGTACAATATGACCAAAGGCTTCGGAGAAGAAAATCGTTTTTGTTGTTGTTGTTGTTTTGTTTTACCTTACATCGATTCATGAAACTCTTTTCCCGATCTTGGAATGTTTTAAGAACTTTTAAAACGGTATCCAAGTGGTTCTCGGCACAGTGTCCTAAAATAGATGTCACTCCCTAAAATCAGAAAAGATAAGATTTTTGAGTTTAACCCTTCACTTATTCGACAAATATTTACCGAGCACCTATTATGTGGCAGGCACCTTGCTGGGTCCTGGGGATGCAAAAGTAAAAAGACATGCACCCAACTCCTGGTCCTTGTGGGGTACACAACTAAGGGAAGTGGCAGGGAAGGGGCATTAAATAAACACAAACTCAGTAAATGTAAATATAGTATTTTGCTAGCAATAAGGATGTGATGGAGAAAAGAGAAACAGAGAAAAAGGTGCAGTTGCTGCTGGCTGGGGAAAGTTTGCAATTTAAACATGGTGGCCAGCGAAGACCTCATTGGTGGGGTGACACGGAGTGGAGCCCTGGAACGAGGGAGGGGGTGAGTCGCTGGACTCTGGGAAGGGGAGCTCCAAACAGAGAGAAAGCAAGAGCCGAGGCTCCGGGCCCACCGAGGAGGGCTGAGTGGATGATTCAGGAGGAGAGCAATGAGAGATGAGGTCAAAGCAGAGGTGCAGGCCGGTTCCAGTAGAACCTTTTAGGTAATATTCAAGATTTTAGACTTTTAGCCTTAGATTGGTGGGGGTTTTTGAGCTTGAGTTGACTGACATTTTTTTTAAAGATTTTATTTATTTATTTATTTTTAGAGAGGGAAGGGAGGGAGAAAGAGAGAGAGAGAGAAACATCAATGTGTGGTTGCTGGGGGCCGTGGCCTGCAACCCAGGCATGTGCTCTGACTGGGAATCCAACCTGCGACACTTTGGTTCACAGCCCGCGCTCAATCCACTGAGCTACGCCAACCAGGGCTGAGTTTTAAAAGGATCGCTCTGTGGTTGAAACTTTGTCTTAAGTGGTTAAGATTTTGAAAGCCACAGGCAGCTCTTGTTCGGCATTCTAAGGCTATGTTCCCCCCTACCCACCTTCCCTGCTCTCCGCCTCTCTTGCCCCGGGCTGATTTCACCACACTACCTCCGTGGTGATTTGTTCACGCATCCCGTTTCATTTGGTTTGATCGCAGAGCCCTGCTAGAGAACCCGGGGGCCGGACCACTGTCACCCTGGTCTCAGCCGGCACCGCTCTTAGTCCTCAGGTACCAGGCCACCTAGCTTCCATCACCAGACGGTGCTTGGAAAAATCCTCCAAGGCTTGTGGTCTGACACTGCTCTGTTCCTTGGTCATGGCCAGAGATGTAATCCTCTCTGCATTTTTTGCCTTTTTGTGTTCTCACCCCATAACGCTCTGTGTTTCTCCTCTCCCGCTCCATCTTCCTTCTTGGTTCTTCCCCAACTTCTCTGTGTGTCCTTATCTCTCTGTCATGTAAGCCTGGCAAAGCCCAAGCTCTGCAATAATCTGACTCTCCAACTTACCCGTCACCTATGCATACACCTGGTCCTCTGGGTGCTAATGAAAAAAGGGTGACACCGCAGAGACGGTCGGGGGTAAGGTGATGGTGATTGCCACCCCGGTAGGGCCCTCAAATCTGCACACATCCCCGACTGTCTTCGCATAGTTCAATGCCTCTCTCTAGTTGCTCATAGCAATTTTCAATTTCAAACCTTTGTAGGGGACCCGTTTGTTTCGGCCTGGCAAATGTGACTCAGCTCTGGATGGAAAACCTGCAGAAGTGAGGTGGTGGGCAGGAGCCAGACCTTCAAACTGAGTTTTCCCGTGGGAATCAGGCCTAGAAAATGCATACAGAAGGCTATGGCTCGCTCTGGCTAAAGCTCCCTCACCCTGGTGTACAATAGTAAATGTGTATCGTCTGTCTTCAAGGTACTTTCCAAAGCCTGCGTGAACTTTCCCAAAGACGGAGCTAATCAGCTCGCCACCTTTCCCTTCTGCATGTGTTATTTTCAGTTCCTTGATTGTACCTAAAATGTGGACAATAATATTCTATGAAATAGATAATAAATCCTTCTTTGAGGTAAGACCCAAGAAAAACGATAAAAGCTTGTCAAGGCAAGGGTCGGCGTGCTCTCTCCTGAGAGAGTGGCCATGGTGTCCCCCTTTTCTCCACAGGATTGCTGTCACCTGTGCATTTAGTCTCGTCTTCAGTCACAGCAGGTGGACCCTGCTGGCCAGAGTCTGCCACAAACCTTCTCTTCCTCTGAAACTGCTCACCAGGAGCATTTTATTTTCCCTTATTTTACTCCAGGGACCCTGAGGAGGACAGCCAGTAGATGGGAGCCAAGATTTGGGTCCAGCTGGTCTGACGCTCTGTAATGTGAAGTCTGGTGTCACGTGAGTGAGAGTTGCACTTAGGAGCCGGAAAGCCGACAGGCCCTGGGACTACGAACGTCATGTGCTGACACGTTCCCCGTTCAGAGATCACTTTCTAAGCGACGCAAGTGTGTGGGACGCTCTGAGACTTGAAGTGAAGTTAAGCAGAAAAGGAATTAAAGACGCTCAAATGGGTGTCATCAAGTTTGTCTTTTAAAGTTTGTAAACCCCCCAGACCCTGAAGGAGAGCCTTCCTGCATGCTTACATCTAAAATAAACTTGCTTTATCTCCTAGCTTACAGCAGAGCTGAAACAGCCATTGGTGTAGGGAAGATGGTGTTAGCAAGAATACCGAGGGCAATAGTGGATAACTAAATCTCTGACTAGGACAAAAGAAATAATAGCAAAAAAAAAAGCAATGTCAAAAGTTGAGTAAGCCTGGTGGTATCTGGACATTTAATATGGGGGAAGGAGCCCTAAACACCTCGGAATTCCTGAGGAGAGTAGATAACACAACCCAATAACTGTTTTATACCAGGTGATCCTCATTAACCTAGGGAGTTGTTGGGTTTTTTTCTTTTGTTTGTTTGTTTGTTTGTTTATTTTAAATACGCATCCTCTCCTTCTTCCATACTCAGCTGTGCTCCCCAGCCCAGGCTAGGGTAAGGGCAGGTAAAAGTGTTTTGCAAACGCTTTCCAGGTTATACTTACACTCTCCCTAGGTTGAGGACTGTTGGTATGTAAGTTTACGTTAAGCTTGTAAACTCAGTGCTTTTGATGTTTGTGATCATATTCAAGTTATAAAGCCAATGTCAAAATATACTAAAGATACTCTTGTGAAGTAAGAATGATACAACTCATTTTCTAATACTTTTACAAACCTGGTTAAATAATAAGGCACTGATATTTGGACAGGGATGTGTCATTTTTCCAAAAAATTTTGCTGGGCTATTCTGAAGGTATCCATGGATAATTCTAGACATGTAAGACATTATCATGAGATGGACAGAGGTTTTTCTGGGTGGACTTCATTACCACTGTCAGAAGAGGAAATTGAGAGAAAGGGGTCCTACCTGTCGTTGATCCCCCAGCTGGTTGGGAGCAGTCAGAAATTCCTTAATCTGTGAGCCTACAAAGTTTGTATCTTGGCAGGATGCTAAGGTGGTCCCTAAGGCTTTCCAAAGGAATTTCTGGAAAACAAAGGACAAGCAACAGAATGTTAAAAATCGGAAAGCAAGACTCTGATGACTTTACGTACTTTATCTCATTGAATCCTCCTAACACCTCACCCCTGGGAGGTGGGAATAATCTCTCTTTTGTTGGCGAGTATACTGAGGTTAAGCAACTTACCTAAAGCTACAATTGGAACAAGCAGCAGAAAGTGGATTCGAACCCCACTCGAAATGGATGGCTACAGTGAGGAGGGTTAGGTAAAGGCTCGTTGGAGAAAGAGGAATGAAAGAACTAGCCTTTGAGCATTCTTTTAGCTCAAAGTTTTTGTTAAACTCTAGTCATTTTTTCTGGACACAAGCTATGTGCTAAGTGCTGTGGCAGGGCTGCTATTTGCCTTCCAGTATTCGTTCTTCTTCCTTCTCCAGAACAGAACCCCTGAATTTTAGTGAGCACAGATCTATCCTGAAAGCACAATACGTCTCAGTTGTACTCTCAGACAGCTGTGGCCCCGTGAGTAACTTTTGGACAAGGGTAAGATAAGAGAAGGCAGCATTTTTCTAACAACTCCTCCCTTGTTTTGATGGCAGCGTAGACAAATTGGAACTTGAGCGGCCATTTCGCAGTACGAGGTGCAGCTCAGGCCCCTCCACTGAACACCGACCTTCTCCACAGAGGTGTTGCTGTAACTGCCCATTTGCTGGCTGAAGTCCTGGCTCAGCTGGATGGTCCAGGCCACGTCATCGATCTTCCACAGCGACTCTTTGAGCAACTGCGGGAGGAAGTGGGAGTCAGACACACACACACGTGCCTGTTTAGTGTGCTGCTTTCCTGGTCCTTTCTCGTTATCTTATTTTTCAAAAGTAGAAACATATAGTAAATAAGATTATTCCATTTCTCATTAAAAAACTATTTACTTTGGGACTTTTCCTCTTCATTTATTTTAAAAGCCACATTCTGTCATGTTCTGAATCCCCATTAGGAATTAGTTACACAGAATGTAGAAGTAATTCCAAGTCAGTGCCTTTCTTCTTCTTAAATAAAAATTGTTTAAAAACTTAAAAAAGTAATCTATCCTGAAGCTTAAATTGAAGTTAAGGTTTTCCAAGTTGTGAATAGATTTGGAAAAACCCCATTAGTCAATGTTAGTTTGCTTTATTATATACTTAAAAAAGAGGGACATTTTTGTAACAGAGAAATCAATGTCTTTAAAAACCAATTAGATACACAGGCACGTTTTGCTAAGTTCAGCTGTAAAGGACTAAATATTCCCAGTTTCACCAACTGTTCGGAGCCAAGGCCGCAATCCGTCACCCGAACCCATGTCCTTCCTCATTGAAGAATTGCATAAAAAGGGGTTTGTGTCTTTTTGGAGGACAAAATCCAGTGCAATTTCTAAAATCTATTATTTTACCTGTATTTCCTCTAAGCCTACAAAAGGACACTTAATCTCAAAGCTAATGAAAAAGCCTGTTTGCATTTTCTTAATAAGAACTCATTCAGTGAGTGGGTCCTTCGAAGAGAAAAAACATTCAACAGCCCCGGAAGTTGATGGGGAAGAAGGTACACGCGAAGAGTTTTGAAAAAAGGCTGGTATACACAAGACAGGACAAGGAGGGAATAAACCTCGTCCTCAAGGCTTCTCTCTAGGGAAAGAAACTTTCTTCCTAGTAGGAACAATTAGTGTAAAATGGCCGCAGGGGAATACAAGGTAGGAATCTCAATGGTCAGGGGCGGTGGGTGGAGGGTAAAAGAAACACGAAGGTGGGGAAGAGGTAGATCCTAGGATTAACAACCAGCAGAGTAGACAGTAGCTTTTACCGTCTACTGGACAGTGGGTAAAGATCACGGTGGGAGCCTTTACAATTTGCCAATTCTCACACCCACCCACCTTCTGCCCTGAGAGTCTGATTCTGGAAGGGCTGGTAATGGGCAGTGGAGGTGCTGTGGAGAGGCCACTGAAAGTTGGCGTTTTACAAGAAGCTGTATGTCAGTTACAAAACAGCCAGAGGGATGTAAACTACAGCACAGGGAAGAGCATCAGTAACATCGTAATAGCTGTGTATGGTGCCAGTGGGGGTCTGAAAATATCAGAAGGAACACTTTGTAAAGTATGTGACTGTCTAACCATGCTATACACCTGAACCCAGCACAAAATAACACTGAAAGGAAACTGCAATTTAAAAAAGAAATCCCTGAAAAATAAAAAAATAAAAGAAGAACATGTAATTCCTCTGCTAGATCAAGAGCTCCCTGCTCATGGGCTCCTTGACCCCTTGTGGGCTCCTTGACCCCTTGTAGGCTCCTGAAATCAGAATCCTCCTTGTAAATCCAGTGTATAACTCTTGTCTGCAATTGACCATTTTGGGAATTTGCATCATTGGGGGCTCTGGTTAGTTGCAAAAGTCCAAAAAGTTTTTCATGAGAGAGGGAGATTCTTTTTCTGATGACTCTCCAACATGGCCCCTTGGTTTTTAGAAATCAGGAGAAGACAGTGAGAAGCCAACATAGAAGAGGAAACGGAGTTGTATTGAGAAGCATGGGAGTAAAAATTGTTTTAGTCTGTGCTTCTTTAGATGAATGGCAAAAGAATGCAGCTGTAAGGAGAGAAAAACAAAAACCCTGAAAACTGGAGACGAGTTAAGAAAGACACAGAGAAAAATATTGATAAGTGAAACATTCCAAACTGTCTTAAACTCTTAATCAAATTGGAAACTAAAGATTGTTGCTCAGATTATGGTGATTTAATGAGCATAATTCTTAAGTGATCACCTTAACATTTTAGCCCTTTTCGTAAGAAAGGAAATATCGCCGACTGCCACTTGGAACCCAGATGGGTAACTCTAGCTGATTTTATCGCCCCATCATCAACAATGAACCCAGGTGTTACCCTTACCTGAAGCAGCATGGTTTCCCATAGCACGATACTAGTGTTCTTTCCTGGAAAAAGAAATTAATGCCATAACTGTCCCAAACTCCAGAGTCAGTCGCTCCCTTCCAAGGTCCCCAGGGGATGCCCGAGTTCCATTGCAAGCTCTGTTTCCACACGGGATGGTTATGTCAGGTGAAATGTACCATGTTGCCCACTCTCAAGTGCTAGTCAGGTGGGAGGGGGTCTTCCATCCATTTAAAAATCTAGACGTTTTGCTACTGTCAACAGTAACTACTGAAATGACCATTATTTCCATATTCTAACATGAACTATAACTTTTTAGAATAAAACCAACACAGAGTTTCTCTGAGCACAAGAAAAAGACTGGGGCAAGAGGAAAAGTTCCTGCTAAGGACGTTAGCCACCAGGTCCTGCTGCAGTATGAGGTGTCTGACAGAAAAACAGAATGTGAGCAATCAAGAAAAATACAGTGGTCCTCCTCGTATATCAAGTTCATTGTTTTTTTTCTTTTTTTTTAAAAAGATTTTATTTACTTATTTTTAGAGAGGGAAGGGAGAGAGAGAGAGAGAAGCATCAATGTGCAGTTGCTGGGGGTCATGGCCTGCAACCTAGGCATGTGCCCCGACTGGGAATGTACCCCAACCTGCAACACTTTGGTTCGCAGTCCGCACTCAATCCACTGAGCTATGCCAGCCAGGGCTAGAGTTCATTGTTTTGATTGCTTAAAATGAACACAGTGGCTTTATTCAGAGAAGTGATGTCTCATTTCTTTGTGTTCTTGTTTCCTCGGGTAAAGGCTGAGCACAGTCCCGCGTACCTTCCAGAGGCTTCAGGAGCTCGGGTAAGCAGGTTTTCCACAGGTTGACCAGTTTGGGGTGGATTAAGTCGGGCAGAATCTTCAACAGTCCTATTGCTCCAGCACCACGTAACTGCCCTAAACTGGCAAGCATGGATATGACCTGAAGGACAGAGAGAAAACGCTGGTTGACTCAGGGTGTTTAAAAGGCTACCTACTTTTATTGTTATATATAGCAGTTATATATAGTTATAAATAAATATATATGTATATTTAACTTAAAAGATAAATATTACAAGGAAAAACTTTTTTAAAAAAGGCCACCAGCACTTGGCTATTGTAAATGGTGCTATGAACATTGGGGTGCATAGGTTCTTTTGGATTGGTGTTTCAGGGTTCTTAGGATATAATCCTAGCAGTGGAATTGCCAGGTCAAAAGGCAGATCCATTTTTAGTTTTCTGAGGAAAGTTCATACTGTTTCCCACAGTGGCTGCACCAGTCTGCAGTCCCACCAGCAGTGCACTAGGGTCCCCTTTCCTCCACAGCCTCTCCAACACTTGTTGTTTATTGCTTTGTTTATGATGATCATTCTCATGGGTCTGAAGTGGTATCTCATCGTGGTTTTAATTTGCATCTCTCTGATGGCTAGCAATGCTGAGCATCTTTTCACATGTCTCTGGACCTTCTGTATATCCTCCTTGGAGAAGTGTCTGTTCAAGTCCTTTGCCTATTTTTTAATTGGGTTGCTTGTCCTGTTAGAGTGCAATTGTGTGAGTTCTTTATATATTTTGGAGATCAAACCCTTGTCTGAAGTCTCATTGGCAACCTAAGTTCCCATCAGTAAATGAATCAATCAAAAACTGTGGTACATTTACACAATGGAATTCTACGCAGCAGAAAGAAAGAAGGAGCTCCTACCCTTTGCAACAGCATGGATGGAACTGGAGAGCATTATGCTAAGTGAAATAAGCCAGGCCGTGAAAGACAAATACCATATGATCTCACCTTTAACAGGAACCTAATCAACAAAACAAACATGCAAGCAAAATATAACCCAAGACACTGAAACTGAGAAGAGGCTGACAGTGACCAGAGGGCAGAGGGGAGGGGATTATAGGAGGAAAGGCTGAAAGGTTTACAGGAACAATGATAAAGGACACATGGATGACAACAAGGGAGGGTGGAAACAGGGGAGGGAGGTGGAGAGGGCTGGGGTGGTGGAGAGGGGTGAGGGAAAGGGCAGAAAACTATACTTGAACAACAATAAAAAAAAGTTAAAAAAAAAGGCCACCTACATTTTCCCTTTTACCATTGTCCTGGATTCCCTTGATTCCTACATTAGCTAATCTTTTTTTTTTTAAGTAGTTCCATCTTTGTGGTTTTTTTTAAGATTTTTATTTATTTATTTTTAGAGAGGGAAGGGAGGGAGATAGAGACAGAGAGAGAGAAACATCAATGTGCGGTTGCTGGGGGTTATGGCCTGCAACCCGGGCATGTACCCTGACTGGGAATCGAACCTGTGACACTTTGGTTTGCAGCCCACGCTCAATCTACTGAGCTACGCCAGCCAGGGCCATTAGCTAATCTTTTAATAAATTATTACAGCCCATTTTCACTTATTCTAGAGCAGAAATAAATAAAAGGTGCTTGCTTAACAAGAACTTCAGAGTGAGAAGGTAATCTTGGCAGTTATAAATTTCCATGAGTATCATTAGTATAGTAGAACATTTATTATGCCTTTAGTGTTTCTTTTGGTTTGGAGCATCTATAATTTTTATTAGCATTTGCTCAGAACTGAGTTACCGATATTGGCTTCCATTTATCCCACACTTTTATCTGTAACTCACTCACCAGGAGTCTGGCCAGGAGCTGCTGCGGTGTGGGAAGTTTCACTAGAAAGAGAAAGCAACGTTCGTTATTGCTGTGGGGGCTAGAACGTTTCAGGTCGGGGCTGGGGGTGCAGCCAAAGCTCTGCAGACTTTCTGGACATGAGTCTCAGACAAGAGAAACGTTTTGCTTTGTTTGGGAATGTACAAACCAGCGCCTGTAGAGATGACGAGGGCTGTTGACTCCACGGCATTCCGCTTCTTCCTCTCCTCCGCCATGATCAGAATCCTGATGATGTTGAAGAGGTGGTCCAGTGTTCCCGTGTATTCCGCGGGTACCACGAAAGTCAGGATTCTGGGCCAGAGCACCTGCGGAAGCCATAGGCCAAGATGCAAGGATTGCTTATTCGTTTCCATCATTTCTCCTGGGCCCTCACTGTGTGTTTGCTTCTGATTTAAAACAATTTTCCCACTTATTATTTTGCTCTTCAGGCCAAATCAAAACGAAATCATTAAACAGAATCTCTGCACGGCACGTTCACTTCCAGCTGCCGGTGGTAGTGAGGGCTGATGGGTGATTCTCCGTGGGTGGTCGCTAGAATGTGGGGCCGGATGATTGGTTCTTCATTGTGAGGAAGTGCTTCCGGCGCCGCCTCCCTGGGTCCACGCAAGTGCCCCAGCTAGATAAAGCCTCTCGTCCACTTATGTTGGTCTTGCATCGTCTCCTGGCTTTACCACGTACTTCTGACCACTAAACCCCTTCTCTAGTTGTTTAGCTTAAGCAAAATACAGATGCCAAGGCCCCTCTCCTGAGGTTCAGACTATATTAGGCTTCAAGTGAGGCCTGAGAATATGAGCTTTTAACACGTCCCCAGATGAGTGGGGATGTTTAGCATTCACTGCATTAGAACCACCGCTCACCACTTAAGAACATGCCAGGAATGTTAGGGGGAGAAGAGGAGAGATGTACTAGGGTGCTTAGAAACTGTCATTTGCTCTCCCAGTTATAAGAGATTAATTAATTGAGTAATTCCATACCCATCTTTGAGGACCTACTATGTGCTGGGCCCTGGGCATCACAATCACCTTCCTGCAGTCAGAGCATCAAAGAGCCGATGACACACCCTTGCGTCTTTGCTCCCAAATGGGCAGACCTCTGGGAAGGTGGTCACAGTAACTGTAAGGGGTGACCAGGACCCCTCACCTGAGGCATTCCAATGACCAGTGGGTCCAGCGTTTTTAAGACCTCGAGGCTTGTTTCCCGGACAGATTGCTCCCCCTTTTCATCCTCTTGGGAGAGAGGTTTCCTTGGTTTCTCCTTTAAGAAACAGGAAAGAAGCGACTTGTTAATGCTTTCTCCTGTGGGTCCCCTCTGACTGCACGGGGGTACACTCTCAGACCCTGGGTGCAGAATGCAGTCATTCAGCGGCAGAGGCTCCGGGGGGCCCAGACACCTTGGTGTCCAGCATCCAGTCCCTGTTTTGCAATGCTTCTCGGAGGGATGGGTTAGGAAAAACACCCCTGGCTGAAGCTGAAAAGCAAATGGCGAGGCTCCTTGAACCATGGACATTCCCTCGGCCTCGCAGGCCTTTGCCATGTTCTCTGGGACCAGAAATGTCAAAGTCCATGCTCCCTCGTGGAGTGGACTGCAGTTTCAGCTGTGACAAACTTGCTAAAATCACTGAGATCTTCCGAACACAGCCAACCCCGGTGCAGCAAGTTCCGTTGCCTCTTATGCTCTCTAACAGCTCATTTTCTCCGCCTCTCCCCCCACCACCCGCCAGCCTTGGGGGCCAGGCTGCCTCCTCCTCGGGGAAAACTGTGATTTAACTGCCTTGTGTTTTGTCCAGGTCAGAAGTGATGTCAGTGAAAGGGAACTGATAACGTTAGAGGCTGAAAAACTTATGGTAAAAGTAATGAGAGTGAAATACTACTTCTAACTCAGTCGTAGCGTCGAACCCCAGCCCTTCCTCTCAAAGTGCAGTCGAGTCGCCCGAGCTTAGTACGGAGCAGCACTCGAACCTGCTCCCTCTTCATACCAGACTCTTGTTGGACACTGCAAACTGGGAGAAGACGTAATGGATCAGCGGCCATCCTTCCCTGGCTTCGATGTAGCATTTTTCACACATGGTTTGGATGAGGAGGAGGGTGGAATTTCTCACCTAGAGTAAGACAAATGCATTTGCAACATTTTACTACATAGGGCAGAATGGAAATTTAGCTTCTATTCTTGAACCTGGATGGATCATTCATTCAGTGGGAATCTTTTTAAAATAGGGCATACATGGAAGGATGTTACTATAGTAGAGCAGTAAATAATTTGTAGGTTATGATGAAAAGGTCACCAGAAAAGCTCTCTTTAACCAAAAGCTTTCTCTCTAGCTCCCAAGACATGTCCCCTGATCATATAAATGTGCAATGATGGTGACTTTGGTGTAAAACACCGCCTCCCTTTAAAAATCCCCAAAGGAAGATAATACATTGAAGTAAAGTTCCGCAATCCCTTATTCACAGATTCAAAATCCAGCACCTCTGAAAACTGGGATTTTAGTTTTTAAATTTGGTGCCCACCCATTAGTGGCAAAAACCCAAACTGAGCTGTTTTAAAGCTGTTTGTGGTCTTATTTTATGTAGTGTGGATAGCCATACATTTTCTTGCAGAAATATTAATGGTTCTGACTGTGGGCTATTGTCATGGTAATGTTTTTCTGAAATCTGAAAAATTATGAATTCTGAAATATGTGTGGCCCTAAGGACTGGAATAAAGGGTTAGGAATCTGTGTTACAAATTTTAAAAAATTTGGCTTCAATTAGTTTAGTGGTTTGCTTCCCTGGAGGATAAAAAGCTCAGATCTAATCCTTGAGTGAGCAGGTCTTTCAATGGCAGCTGGGAAGGAAGGATACTTTGGACAGGGAGGCAGAGCTAAGTGGTGGCAATTAGCACAAAGGTCACCCAGCAGTCTCACAGGAGGAAGGAAAAGGAGGCATGCCTTCTCTCTGCTTCTGCCCAAGGAGCTGCCCTTCCTTAAAGCTTCTGTGCTCTTTTATTCTACCCTAAAATCTACTAGTTCTTTAATTGGCTTGGCCAATTACTGGGCTAGATTTTTCTATTTTCTATTTTCAATAAATAACTCTATTGTTATTTATTGCACAACTTTTATTTTCAACACAGTCACAGTCAATCAAAGCTTCTTAGGGAAATTTTTTCTTCTAGATTGGCTTCTGGGTAGGGCTTTGAGCCAAACAAAATATGGTTTTCATACAAAAAATGCAACAAATCCTGATTTTTAAAAATTTGTATTAGCATAAACTCTGTATCTTTCCTAACATGAAATACTTGGTCAAATAATCTGGAAATATTGAGCAATTTATTATGTGTAAGTCTTGCTCTACTTGCTCCCTGCTTGGAAAATAGAATGTCTATTCACAGAACAAGGTCAGGGATTATTATTTTTTGGAGGGAAGTATATTATTTTTATAATTAACGACTTATTTCTAAATGCTCTATTTGAAGAGCATTGCACGACGATGCTGTGTGCAAAAATGCTTTTTTCTGCTGAGAAGCCCTTGAACTGAATGAACTTTAGAACTGGATCTTAATTGGGTTAACTGTTTTTTTTTCAGGGAAAATGGAGTTCTTTTAAAAATAGAATTGATCCAAGTTCTTTACAAATAGTCTCATATGTAGATCCTTAAACCATCAAAACTGTTTGGTTTACTCCTAAAACGACCACCTACCACATAAAAATCCCTGTTAATTCTCTTACTTTCACACTGGGGTCACCCAGGACGATTTTGACTGTCTTTTCAACTGAAGTGATGTGGTCTCTCAGTCTGGGCTCTGGAGGGCAGAGGAGAAATGGAGAGGCACGGTTCAGTAGGAGCACGGTATGTTCTAGGGGTGATGACAACCCATTAGAGTTGCAGGACAAAATTGCAAAGTCTCTTGCCCTTAACATTGTGTCCCCATTTTATCCTGGTATCCTCTCCTTCTCCAACTCTTTAAAGATGTTGATTCCATTCTTAGCTCCTTATTACATTTGGTTCCATCTTGTGTAAAACTAAGTTAGAGCCTAAAGTGAATTCAGTACATTCAGCTTTAAATTTTGTGAAACTATGTCATACTTCTTGTTAGATTTCTCAGTAAATTCCTGTGCTAACTGAACTGAAAAGCTATTATGATGTAGGGCAAAAATAAATTATCATACTTTATTAATCCAAGCAATCATTAATGTTGTGAAGCACCCTTATTTTATATTGCATCAAATAAAGGAAAAACTATAGTGGCTGATTATAATGAAAAATGCTGTCCATCATAAGATATCTTCCAATATTATGAAAATATGTGCTTCTGGGAATTAATGAAATATGATAGTTTATTAAATTCTGCTCTTCCCTATATGTACTAACCTCTAAAATATTGTGAATTTTTCTCACGCACTGCCTGTTTATTGGGCCACTTAACCAGCTTACTAGATCTTCCGAATTCTAAATTAAATTCTCAAATAGTTTACGTGTCTTTGTCAACTCAGTGCATCCATAAATATAATAAAAGAAGGGAGGTAACTGAAAAAATGGCTGTGTAAAATCAGTAAATTGTAGACAACCAAGAAGACAGAGTTTCACTGGAATATGATGCTGTGTAAACATCCCAAAGGCGTGGGAGGGGATTAGAGCATGCGCAAACTTCGGTTTTCTTCTTGAGACAAAACCAACCACTCTGGCTTCCTCCCCATGGCTCACCTTCAGCACTGATAACCATTCTTAACAAAGCCAAGATTCCCCTCCGATTGGCTTCATTGTTACTTCTCATTTGTTCGTCAAAAAACTCCATCAGGTCTGCAGGGTTGGAATGGGCTGCAGGTGTGAGAAACACGGGCATCATAAGAACTCATTTTCTCTTCAAGGAAAATATTTGTGAAGGGGAAGGGGGAATTCTGTCAGGGTTGTCAAAGTCACTCTCAGGTTCATAGTTGGATTTTATTATGTTCTTTCTTCTTTAGTATCACAGAATTAATTAAGTGGTTAATAGCAAAAATATGCCCGGCACTTTTCTGGTTTTACAACTGAGAGTTTTGTGTCCAGACGACCAGTCACCCTGTATATTGCACTCATCTGGGAACAGGTAAGATGAGGACAGGCAGGGAACACTGTGAGATGGGGAAACATTGTGTGTGTGTGTGTGTATGTGTGAAAGTAATGTTGACAGTTTGCACACCCTTCATCATTGTCACCATCATCACCTGGAGACATTTCTATTAGGAACCCTCTGCGTGTTCGGTCCTACCTAGGAGGAGGAAGCAGCTTGAAGCTTCGACTTCATTTTCCTGCCCCAGAGGCTCTGGGGCTCTGCACACCTGAATGAGGAGGGAAAAGCGGGCAGTGGATGTTAAAAACAGAACCTGGTGCGAACAAAACAGTCAGATTGGACGGCGTGGCCTTCCTACCTGGTGGAGCAGATTGACGAAGATGCTTCTTTTCAAGTCCTTTGGAAGGCCAATGTCATAAAGGACGGCTGCAGCCAGTATTTGCTTGAGGCTCTAGAATCAAAGGGGAGGTGGAGGCTGCCCATGATGCAGCAGGCACAGGATGTGGAAGGCAAATAATTGTGTTTTCTCAGAACAAATTCGTAACCTTCCTGCGGTTACCACTTTTGTTTTGTTATTTTAAGTGACCTACCCTTCTACCTTGTTCAGTGCTTCAGCAGGCTGAGAAAAGGAATAATAATCCCTTCCTGGAGTTGGCGTCATCCAGCTATGCCAGCTTCCCGCTGCCTGACATTTCCAAAGAGGTATTTTTAAATCCAGCTGCCCAGAGAGGCATTGACGTTCTCTAGGCCCTCCCGAGACCGTGTGTGCTCTGAGACGGTTACCAGTGGGCTCTCTGAATCAGTTCCTTCAGGGCGTGGCTCTTACCTGAGTGACGTGGAAGTCAATCTCTTTGTCTTTGTACTGGTTCAGGAGCCAGGGCACCTGGCCCAGGGCATGTTCGCAGAGGTCTTCCCAGTGGAGCAGCAGGCTCACTGTGGGGCCGTGGGCCTTGACGATGGACAAGGTCTGCAGAGGCGGCCGAGAGAGAGCACTTCCAGTGCTTTGTTATGCTTTTCACACATTTCTCAGAATACCAGGAGATGGAGAGCCCCCAACCCCTGCCCCCCACCCTCACCCCCCAACCCCCGTCCAAACTTTACTCACTGCTTTCAACCAAGAAATGTTTCTAAAAATTTTTAAAATGTTTAGGCTAAGATCATTGCATGAGGCAGTTATATTTACATTTCTATTTCTACTTACATCGACATCTGTATCTATGTTGATTCTCATCTCAATATTTGCTCCTCTTATTTCTTTAACCTCTAATAGTTACTTTCTTTCACTATACCAACACATTTAAAATTTTCCTCATATTAAGAAATTATTTGATTCCATATGACTTTGACTATTATCCTCACTCAGTGTTTTTTTCTTACTCTCAGAGCCAAGTCTTTTGAAGGGGTGGTTTCCATTTGCTATATCCTCTTCCCCCTCCAATTTATCCCCCCAGTCCACTATAATCTGGCTTCCATTGACATACGAAATGAACAAATATAAATGCAATATGTATCGATGACAAAAGTTTAGAAATCCCACAAATCATGATGAAGAACATATTGTACCCACAGTTCTCATAGATAATCACCGCCTGGTGAATGTTTTAATACGTTCTTTCTTTCACTTTAAAAAAATCTTTTCTCTAGGCACTTCCATTTTTAAAAAGTTGACATCATTCTTTAATACATAGTTCCATATTCTACTTTTTCTGCCTAATATCAGATGACGAATGGTTTTCTACTGGCTAAATTTTGCCGTACAGAAGACTACCTCCAAAGCTAATGCGAATTACAACCTCCGTTTATTTCACTCAGGACTGCGTGTCAGCGGGATTGTTCTTCTAGCGCATTTCTGTGAAAGGAATACTTTTCAAGATTTCTCTTGCTTGAACACTATGTCGTGGATCCTAGATCTCTCTTCTTCTCTGACAAAGCCTCCTTTCTTCTGTCGTGAGAGCTCATTCCACTGGGTCCTCCCCCTCCTTTGGCAGCCCGTTCTCTGTTCTCCATTGTGAGTGCTTCCTCCTTTGCTTTTCCTTAAATGTTCCTCCCGGCAACCCCGAACTCGATTTTTGGCATTTTTCCACTCCCCATACTCTTTTTTTACCTTTTATTTCTCAATTAAAGTTTGAAATCAACACTATTTTGCCTTAGTTTCGGGCGTGCAGTACAGCCTGTAGACATTCACTACAGTTACGAAGAGTTCGCTCTGATCGCTGAACCGCAGTCTCCTTGAACAACTCCGTCCACAACCGCCTAGGCAGCTGTCACTTATATAAAGCCGACACCCAGATCTGTGCATCTGGTTTTTGCTAATCTTGAGTATCCCCAAGCCTATTAATATCTCTGCTTGGATGTCCCACAGGCATTCAAGTCAAAATGCCTATAATTAAACCCATTTTTCCTACTGCCCCAGATATGTTATTCCTTCTGTTTTTTTTTTCTCATCTTGATTAACGGCCCCAATATTACTCAAGTTGGAAAGCTAACAATCATCCCAGATTACTCCGTTTCCTCATTATGGATGCCCAGTCCTGCTGATCCTATTTTTCAGCATATGACTTGTTTGAGCCCCTTAGTATTCACGACCTGGAATGTTTCTATAGCCTCCTAACTGAGGCTATACCTTTTGTCTTACTCCACCCCTGTACCCAATTCATCTCTAGCATGGATATCATAATGATTTTTCTGGCACTTAAACCCTTGTTTAAAATCCTTTCAAGGTGTCTCATTTCTTTAAAAAAAAGTCCAAACTCCTGAGTAGCCTTCAAGGTTCTTCATTATGTAGCTAAGACCTTTCTGGTTTCATTTCTTTCTGCTTCCATACTCCCTTCCCCCGTCCCCTTTGCATTCTCCCGCCAGGCTCACTCAAGTGTGCATGCGGCCCCATCTCTGACCTCTGCTTCAGTAGGTTCTATTCCCTCTTTAGGGAATGCACCTGCCCCGTAGTCAATGACTCCAGGGGCCAGAAGCTCAGTGCCAATGCCACAGCCTTTCCAGCGCTCACCACAGCAGTTCAGCACTTCTCTCTGTGCTCCTTTATTACTTCACATGCCTTCTTATCACTGGCTTAGCTCTCTTGTGGGAAGCTAGGAAGGCAGCCATCGAATTTGTACTGAGTTTTGTTTTTCAGGTGTCCCGAAGAAAAGACTTCTATAGGATAATTTAGAAACTGCACGTTTGTGAGAAATTTAACTCATGCAGCATGTTGAAAATAAATGCCTTAATGGCTTCAAGGATAGAAAAGAAACTGAATTAGAAAAGGTGGCTAAGTGTTAACTCTTTTAAAATGTAGCCATAGGAGATTAAATAGAGTCTAATTTAGCCTACTTTGAAAAAATGATAGCAATTAAGCAAGATAAGGATACAATTCATGTATACGTACTTTGCGAACTAGTCTCTACAAAGCATTGCCATATTTTGAGGCAGTCAACCAAATTCTTTACGCATTATTTTATTTCACTGTGATAGCCATACACACAGGGAAGTTCTGTGGACTGCTGTTTTTCCTAACCAGTGACTCAGCCCAATTATCGGTTATGATATACGACATGAAGGAGCTAACATTCCATGTATTTTTTTTTTGTTTTAGCTTGTTTATCGTTCTCCCCACACATTGGAATGGCAGTTGCATGAGAGTGGGGATTCTGGGTTGTTTAACCTCTGCCGTGTCCCCAGCACGCAGAACTGTGTCGGGCGAGTCATGCCGATTCAATAAATATTACTTGGAAGAATGAATCAATATTGATGAGCACTAAGAAAAATGGAAGTTTTGATAAACTTCATAAAACACAACCCATAGCTTTCTAAAAAAACAAACAAACCAAAAAACAAACAAACAAACAGAAACAAATGCAGTTAACAACCCTGTGGGAGAAAAAGGAGGAGGCTGCGCGGGCACAGGAGGAGAGCTAGGCGGAGGCCCCACTCACCTGCTCGGGCGACGCGCCGGGGGCCCACTTCTCCATCATGTACCGGAACAGCATGAGGATCTTGTCCGACAGCCGGTTGGCGTCCAGCCTGGGGTAGGGGAAGTCTCTCCAGTGGTTGATGTACTTGTAAATGGCCTTGCTGAACTTCTCAAGGGCTGCATTTTAAAAACAACGACAGACTGAGCAAAAAAATATAAAGGCGGAAAGGACCATAAAATAATTTGAAAAGAGAGTACTGATGATTAGCGAATATAGTGTAATAGTCTATAAGATCTCACGACTATACCAAGTAAAGATATAAAAAGTGTTCCGTCACATTGGTAAAATGTACGTTGAAACTATAATAAGATACTATTACATAACATCACAAAGGCTGAAATCGAAGACAATGTCCAGTGTCGACAAGGCTAAGGTGCGGCTGGTGCTTTCACATACGGCTGGTGGGATTATGAATTAATACAAATACTTTGGAAAACCATTTGACAGTATCAACCAAAGCTGAATACGTGACCTCTGCAACCCAGATTCCACTTCCAGGTAAATACCCACTAGATGTGCATACATATAGGCACTAGAAACTTGTACAAGAACATTCATATTAGGGTTTTTTTTTAAGATTTTATTTATTTATTTTTAGAGAGGGAAGGGAGGGAGAAAGAGAGAGAGAGAGAAACATCAATGTGCGGTTGCTAGGGGTTATGGCCTGCAACCCAGGCATGTACCCTGGCTGGGAATCAAACCTGAGACACTTTGGTTTGCAGCCTGCATTCAATCCACTGAGCTATGCCAGCCAGGGCTAGGGTGTTTTTTTGTAATAGCTCCAAAGAAAACAGTCCATATGTCTGCCAAAAGTTAGACTGAAAAACTAAATTTTCCTGTAGACATGTAATAGTATACAGAAGTGAAAACAGACCACAGTTGCACAAAGCAACACATACGAATCTGACAAATGGGCACAGTTGATCTGTGGTGGTAGGAGTCAAGATTGGGAGAGGGTGGAGAGGGGGAGGGCTGGGAGGAAGATGAAGGGAGGCCTCCGGGGGGTTAGCAATGTCCCCCTGCTTGACCTGAGTGGTGGCCAAATGAACATGTTCACTTTGTTACAGCTCAGCAGCCTGGAGGACCTTGGGCCTGTAAAAAATGTCATTTGGGCCACTAACCCATACGTGTATGCATCAAATGTATTAAATAATATTATTATTTTTTAAGATTTTATTTATTTATTTTTAGAGAGGGAAGGGAGGGAAAGAGAGAGAGAGAGAGAGAGAGAGAGAGAGAGAGAGAAACATCAGTGTGTGGTTGCTGGGGGTTATGGCCTGCAACCCAGGCATGTGCCCTGACTGGGAATCGAACCTGGGACACTTTGGTTCCCAGCCTGAGCTCAATCCACTGAACTACACCAGCCCAGGCTTAAATAATATTATTTTTTTCCTTCAGCCCTCATTCTACCCTTTTCATGGATGATACATAAAATCACAGTTTCCCATGAAAAGAAAACTCTAGAAAAGGTGCCAAGTATCTTAGCTTTAGAGCTGCCATTCTCTCCAAACTCCTCCTGAGAATCTCCGGCTATGCTTTATCACAATCTTTTGTGCATGTGTGTGTGCTTGTGTGTGTGTGTGTGTGTGTGTGTGTGTCTCACACTGGCCTATAAGTAACATGAGAGACAGCATGATGTCTTATGCATGGATGGCATTCAAAGCAGCAGATCCAGGGTCTCCTTATTTGCTGATTGATTGAATGAATAGATAGGTGGGTAGACAGACAGCTATTGAATGTTATGCCTTTTCTTCAGCGGTAGCTGGGCAGAAGTTGCCCTAGGGCCAAATGGCACTAAATCACATTACAACACAAAGACAGAGAATTCCCTTATTCGTTGCCGTAATGATTTCTGATTTTCGTTTCTTGTGCTTTTTTTTTTTGCTTGCTTATCTTGCAAGTAAAAATGCTACCAGAGGTACCAAAGTTTATTTACAGAACACAATGTGAGCTGTCATTGTAAGCAGGGATAGAAAACAGTATTGAAAAGTGTGCTAATCTAGTGTAGTTGCTCAAGTCCTTGAGTCAGACTCAAGTTATAGTTTAAATCTTGGCCCCGCCACACAGTAGCTGTGTGGCCTCAGGCAAGCTATTTACTCTTTCTAAGCCTTAATTTTCTCATCTTCGAAATGGAGGAAAATGTTATCTACCTAATGGGATTACTGTGAGGGGTCAAGGAAGCACCCCAGGAAGTGCCCAGGCACACAGTCCACTCTTCGTGTATGGCAGATGTCAATATTACCTTCCCCGAGGACAGAACAATAGGAAAAGGGCAAAAAAGGAATAGAAAGTAGGTAAAGAAGGTATTTCTGATGGCATGGGCTTTCAAGTGATACAAAAATAATCATATTGGGGATGTTAAGGATGGAAGGGATCTTAGCACTCAGTTTATTTGATGTTTTTTTTAAGATTTTATTTTATTTTATTTTTTAGAGAGGGAAGGGAGGGAGAAAGAGAGAGAGAGAAACATCAATGTGCGGTTGCTGGGGGTTATGGCCTGCAACCCAGGCATGTGCCCTGACTGGGAATCGAACCTGCGACACTTTGGTTCGCAGCCCACGCTCAATCCATTGAGCTATGCCAGCCAGGGCTATTTGATGTTTTTGGAGGTGAAACTGAGATTGAGTGAAGGGTGGAGGCGCCTGATGCCCCAGTGGCCAATCAGAGACAAGAGTCTGGGTCTCTGGACTCACGCAGGAAGCCTCTCACTGCGCTGTGAATGCTCCTTCCTGGGCATTCCAGGGCATGCCGGTCCTGCAGACCCTTCATCACTGTAGGTGCATTTCAGTTTGAAGGTGGAGGGGGTGCATGACCATAATTTGTTTACCTATTTTCCTTGATTTTAAGATGGCTTATATTTAATTGGATTGTTTACTTATCATGATTACAATACTGCATTATAAAGAGACGTTAAAAATTAGCCAACTGGTAAGAGCAGCTAAGCCCTCGTAATCATTGTAGACAAACTGTGGCCCAATGAAAGAAGGAGGCCAGTAGAAATGGAGACCATACAAGGCAGCGGAAAGAGTATAGATCAGGTGTTTATATAGACCTAGGTTTGAATGCCACCTCTGCATCTCATTGGCTCTGTCACCACCTTGGGAAAATTGCTTAATTTCCATGATTCTTGTCTGTAAAATGGTCTGATAAGTACTCACTGTGCAGAACTGTCATGAGGATTGATAACGCTCTGCAGAGGGCCTTCTCTATGGTAGGCACTCGGTAAATGGTAGCGATTAGAAAGGGAAAGACTGGAGTAAAAGAGAAATGAGATATTTGTTCCATTCATAGTCTGGTCCCAAAGCAGAAAGCATGGGGTACCCACCGACACAGAAAGCGGCCTTCATCCTTTCCTCCTCGGCCAGCCTGAGCATGGTTTGCATGGTGAGCAGGGTCATCATCATGAAGGGGATGCTCTGGGACGCTGCAGGCAGGGGCCAGAGAAGAAAGGCATTACCTTCCCACATGGGGGAGTTCTGTGACTCCCCTCAGGCTAACAACAAGCGTGTCCAGAGGTGCAGTAGGAAGATGCTCTCCATCCCGCCCCCTCCATAATGCCAGGCTCTAGTTAGAGAATTAAGGAATCACTGGCTTAACGTAAGGTACTAGCTATACAGCCGCCTGTGCCTAAGTTTAGTAGCAATTACTTATTTGGATAATTATTTCATTAACGTTCATCCCTTCCATCAGAACTTTCCTATATCCTGAGGGTCTAGTGTCTTAAGAAACCCTTGCTTCGTATAAGTTTTCATTGGTTTGCAGCATGTACCTTGTGGAAAATGTGCTTCTGCAAACACAAAGCTGGATGGCAGAGAAGGTGAGGTTGGTGGGGGGAATCCAGCTAAAGTCAGAGCAGCACGGACCAGTGGCGGTCAGCAGGTTCATCTTGGCCCATACACAGCGGCCCAAATCCGTCTATCAATATTCTTTAGTTCGGCACGAGGTAGAGAAACTCTCCCTGCTGCTGCTCCCACTGGGGGTTTCAACAATTAGTCAGGGGGTTGTTTCCCAGGAAGACATGAAAAGCGTTCCCTCCGTACCGTAGCTGGTCGCCAGCTCCGCCAGGGCGAGCACAATGAACTCATTGGGTAGCTCCAGGATCCTGAAGTTACTCTGCACTTCGTACATCACAGAGTTGAAGTCGTGTGAAGCCAGAGACACCAGAACCTCACCGGCCAGCATTCTGATCTCCCTGGGCACCTGAGGAAGAGAAGGAAAACAAGAATGAGGGCAGGAGGAACAGAGTGAGTCTGCAGAGGGGAATAGAAGGCATAATGTTTGTGAGGTCTCCTGGCTTTGAGACAGCTGGAGAACGGGCTGTTTACAAACCCAGGGCAAAAGCTCCAGGGTAGCTGTCAGTAGTTGGGAAATCAGGGGTAATTTAAAAACTAAGTTATAATGGGATTCATGTACACTTGGGGTAAATCCACACTTTTTCGCTGATAGATGAGACACTGTAAACACAGGATTTATGTGTTATGTCTGGGTGTTATGAAGTACTGTGGTGGAGTTACGGTGGTAGAAAGGCCATGAGGAGAGAAAACTGGGGCTAGGAGTCTAGAGCTTTGGGTGTTAGTGCTGTCTTCATCTAATAATGTCTTCATTATCGGGGATACTTGCAGGGATTTCTGCTCTTGGTAATGGTGAACTAGGTAAATCTGGTCAGCCTTACTCCTGAGAAGTTGCCTACACGATCTCAAGCTCTGAAATTTTCATCATAGATTGTTGGTGCCCTTGGCAGGTAAGCAAGTAAAAAAAATCCTTTCTGGAAGAAAATATCATTATCCCAGGACTCAAAATAATTTCTGCAAATAATTTTTCAGTTACAATGCTTACGTATCTAGGTAAGTAGGCACATAAAAAGATAAAATTTATATGGGAGCCAGGAAAACTCAGTTCTAGTCATTTGTTCTGTCAACACATAGGTCATTACTATGAAAAAAACCCTCTAAACATCAACTGCCTCATATAAAAGTAGATGGGATAATATTACCTCTAATGTCTTTCTTAGCTTTGCCTCAGTTTCCTCATCTGTGAAAGGGTAAATAACAGGGACTGTTACGGTACCCAAGTTACCAGGAAGAACAAATAAAAGTAATTCACGGCCCTGGCAGCGATGTGCAAGAAGCCTGCGCATGTCTACATGGTGCGGTTGGGTCACTCAGACCCCTGTTGCTGGCTGTGCTCCCTGATTCATTGTCAACCACCAAACTTACATTATTGTCTCTCATGTCCTTAGAAGCATAATAAATCAGCCTTTGGACGATGGCGTCATCCAAGATGTCAGTGTTCTGAATAACGGAAGTCAGGTGACTGTAGATCTCTTCCTGTGAACATACCAGGGATGCACAGAAATTTGAGTTGCAAAACCAAAGGAAGCGGAGGAAGCCCAAATGAACACCACCGTTAAACTGAGCAAGGTATCTCTACCACACAATAGATTTTTGCATATCTTAATTTGGGCTTCCTGAACATAATATGCATCTTTAGGAGCTGAAGGCTTTTAGGGTAGAGCAAAGTTCGTTCTAAAAACTATTTTTTAAAGATTTTATTCATTTATTTTTAGAGAGGGAAGGTAGGGGGAAAGAGAGAGAGAGAGAAACATCAATGTGCGGTTGCTGGGGGCCGTGGCCTGCAACCCAGGCATGTGCCCTGACTGGGAATCGAACCTGCGATGCTTTGGTTCGCAGCCCACGCTCAGTCCACTGAGTTACGCCAGCCAGAGAAAAACTATTTTAACTTGACTACATTTCTGTGGCAAAGTCTAAATGAAGGCAAGGGTGGACTACCTGACAATCGAGGTCTCTTGAAATCACTGTTGTGGGGCACTCAGAGGTAATGGAAATGCCCATCAACTTAACTATTGCTCTTACTACCAGGGAGTGGCCATAGTATTTAGGAACAAACGGGATTCCCAAAGAGGCCACTAAGCTACCACACTTGTTCCTAAGGGAGTTTTATAGGCTTTTGCTCCATTCATGACTTTGTGGGGAGAAAGTTGAGATTTATTGTTGTTGTTGTTTGGATAGAGCTACAGACTCTGAGAATTGTACGGCTTGACCAGATGCTGTATGAGAAGGCTCCTGCAGACAGCTCCGTGGTCTTTGGAAGGTGAGAGACTGGGGTTCTGAAACCTCCATCGGCCCCAGCATGCCGCCTCAAGGTACTGTGTCCATACTTCACATGTGAAACAACTCTCGTTGAATACAGACCCTCACAGGCAGTTGGGGTAGAGAACCACTGGACTCTAAGAGAGAAAAGACCAGGCATCGTGCCTCTCAGGGCGGCTACACTGAGTAAGAGTCAGGAGCCTTACTTTGGGGGCAGACAGGCTTGTGTTTGGATGCAGTCCTGCTGTTCCGAGGCAGAGCGTGTAACTTCTCTGTGCCTCTCTTCTCTCAGGTGTCAAATGGAGATCACAATACCTACCTCGTCAAGCTGTGAGGAGGGAATGTACTATGATGCACTGTTGTTTGCAAAGCTAACGATAAGTGTACATCAAAGGGTAGCTGTTGCTGTTTTACAAAAGGTTAATGAAGCCAGATAGCCTTCACATCCCAGGGGAAAGAACGTTTAATTGTTAATTAGCATTGTAGACAAGTACAGGAGATCTTCTGGGATTTTCAGAGGAGTGCTAAGATTATTCAGGAGGAGGCTGCAATCCACAGGCTTGTGAGTCCGACATCCCCTTGTCCACACACTCCTCGAAAAGATTATGGAAAGGGGCATTTTTTGCTAACTTCTAGAGCTGGGTACTCTGATTCCTCCAGCGCCAAATGTAATTGTTTAGAGACTATGATGAATTCATTGTAAGTGCATTTTCTGACAAAATGATTACCACATGAGAAACCAGAGAGAAAAGAGGGGGTTGAGGCAAAGAAAGACAGATGTGAAATGCTGAAATAACCAAACTAGGAAAAGTGAACGGGAAGGGGATTTCTCTCTATTTTCCTTACCTTGCTGATAATATCTTCCTTGTTCAGCATGCCAAGAGTGAGGTTAATATCTCCAAAAGTCTCTGAAATGCATGGAAAAAAATGAATTGAATCTATGCTACAATGCCTTCCTGTTCACTTTAATCAATAGGCACAGAAAAATTTTCTCTCTCCTTCCCTCTGTCACCCGCTGCCCCCTGCTTCTTAACTGCCAGCTCTCGGTTGGCAGGAACTGTGTCTCATTCATATTTCTTACACTTGACATACTCAAAACTAGCTGATGTGAAGTATTTTTCCCAAACCTAAATTAAATGTGGAGGAAGAGAGGAAAGATGCCAGATTTCTACATGTCCCTCCAGTTCTGAGGGCATCACCTGCCTGACATCCTTTCCAGCAAGGCTCAGCCCTCGGGTGCCATGAGCAGAGGCGCTGACACCCGACAAGAGCCTGAGACGGCAGCAGGGGAGACGGTCCCCCCTCAGCACATGTTCCGTCTCCCCCTTCCACACCCTCTGTCCTTCCCAGCCCTGCCAGTCCGCTCTGTGGCCCCGCTGTGCTCATGGAAGCCTGCTCTTCCCTGATACAAAGATTCTAAAGGTTTTCAATGCGCATGCCCTGGGAATATTTGTACTTGAAGACAGCTCTCTGGAAAACTGAAGAAATGATCGAGTCAAAGAGATTGAGTAATTTTAGGCCCCACAGCAAGTTGGCGGAAGACATACTTTTGGAGACGGTGGTTCTCCACAAGCCTCCAAGTTCAACAGCAGAGCCCTTAGCACAGTCTTTTCTGGCAGAGCAGAAAGCCAACCACATTTGAAAATTAGGGAAAATATTTCCAAAGAATTCTTAATGAATCAGTATTTAAGGTCAAACAGTGTGGACATAAAAAAAAAAAGGGCTTCAAAGAAGTAACCTCACATCCACAGATCAGGGTGATCTGATCATAAACTCCTAAATGGGCAGGTCATGGTGGCTAGTCACACCTCAGGGGTGTGTGTGTGTATGTGTGTGTGTGTGTGTTGCCTTTTAGTTAATCCCTTTACTTTTTTCACCCAGCCACACAAGCCTATCACTTCTTTTTTTTTAAGATTTTATTTATTTATTTCTAGAGAAGGAAAGGAGGGAGATAGAGAGAGAGAAACATCAATGTGCGGTTGCTGGGGGTCACGACCTGCAACCCAGGCATGTAATGTACCCTAACTGGGAATTGAACCTGCGACACTTTGGTTCACAGCCTGCACTCAATCCACTGAGCTACACCAGCCAGGGCTAGCCTATCACTTCTTAGTCAAAGGGTTAGCTGTGCTTTAAGCAAGCCTGTTCATTGTTTCGGTGCATCTAGGTTAACACACCTTGGACATGAGACTCTACCGCCCTCAGGAGAGCACATAATCTTGTTAACCCTCCTGTACCTTAGTCCCCACCTTGCTTCCTCTCACATTTATGTAATATTTCTTAGGTTCCCTCCTTAATTTCAAATGCATACATGAAACTGCAAAACTGTGATTTTTCCAGAACAATTAAGAACTTGCTCCCCAGCCTATATCATCCATTTAGCTCACATAAGTCATAAAATTTATATACAGGTTTGGATGTTTCTTACATTAACAAAAATAAGTGGTCTTTCTTGTGTTATAGCCAGGCAGACTACATTTTAATGACTGCATAATCATCTCCAGTCTATCCTTGGTCATTTACGCTCAGTGTGGTTTTATCATCTTAGAATTAAGAAGGAGCAGAGAGAGACAGTCTTACTTCAGCACAGCTTCTCATACAACCTTTAAGGTGTGTGGACCTCCCTCCATGACACACGCCACCCCCTGCCCCACATAGGCACGTGGCCATACAGACACAAAACACCGAACTCTTCGGGGGAGCGTGAGGCTTACCTACAGACTCCTCCTTGCCCTGAGTCATGTCTCTGCTCTTTCAGGTGAAGAGGTAGCACCTGAGTATCCGACACGGTAGGCTAACAACTCGAAGAAGCAGGTTGGCAGGCTTCTCGTACAGGGTTCACATAAGATTCTCTAACTGAAAGTTCCCTCCCTGGCTTGATGGGCACAGTGACCTGGAAGCTGCAGCGACGGGCTGCTGTCGAGGAGGAGGAGGATGCTATGGGCTACCACTATGACATTTTCTCGCTTCTGAGCTGCTGCTGACCAACAAAATGGCTGCATCTCACCAAATGCTGTCCCTTCCGTGGAGGCCAGAGGACCTGAGAGGGAAGAAGTTAGAGACTGGAACTGAAACCATGTTTGCAGACCAAACGAGCTCCTCCCTCTAAACTTGGGTCCATGGAGCACAAATGTGGGAATGATTTTCAGTGGTCACTTTACAGGCTTGGTGGTGGCAAAGCCTTTATGGTGGTGACCTTGGTGATTGTTCTGCTTGGTGAAACTGGGTCACACAGACTGGGCATGCTCAGGGCGCTGGAATCCCCGCCAGGGGCAGTTGGATGGAACGTCCAACTGACGTCAGCAAAGCAAGGCTCTCTCTACGTCCCTCCCGGCTCTCCCCACCCCACCCCCTGGACGGACTGGGTCGCACTTTTAGGCTCAGGATTTTTTCTCTTGACTGCATTCTCTCTTCTGGTTTTCAAATGATTTTTTTTTTTATTCTGACTTCTTAGCTATAACGTTTTCAACTTTACTCGTTTGAACTTAAATCTGGTCTCCATACCCCCCAATCCGAAATCTATAGGGCCACAGTTTCCAAGGTGTGTCCAGATGGGATGTTGATGTGACAAACTGTTGGAGGGAGTGGGAAGCATGTCCCAGCAGTGTGTAGGTCTGGATGGGAAAGGGGCCTGGTGCAGGGGGGCGGGGTGGGGTGGGGTGCGGCTCAGCACCGTGCTCAGGGCCTGCTGCTTCTGGCTACCTCCCCTTCATTGGTGAGCTTTATTTCACATTCTGAGGTAAAACGCTTCCCACTAAATCTCTGACTTCACTGTTGTTTTCGCGGACCGATACTTTGCACTGTGCTTACTTAGGGGTCCTCAGCAGGCTGGTGTTTCAGAACATTTGCAGCTTCCAAGTCAGCGTCGCTATCTTCTGATGTGTCCACAAGTGCCCAATGACAGGAATCACCTGGCACCTCATTTAAAAAGTCCCTTCCCAGGTCCATGTCAGACCTGGTACATTAGAATGAGCGGCAGAAATCGGTATTTTTAATGAGTGCCCCTGGTGATTGTTAGGTTTGCTAAATTCTAAGGAGCACTGGCCAAGATCCTTGCCCGATCACCCATTAGCGGGCAGCTGAAAATCTGGCGGTTACCTCAAGGGCATCCACCGGGTTGGGCGCAACCAGCAGCTGCTCACCTTGACACCACGACTCAGCCACGGGAAAAGGGCCGAGAGTTGGTAGGTCAGACAGGTATGGAGGCAATGAGAGGCAGCCTAACACTCCTAATGTCTTACAGGAAAAACAAAAAAACATTGGCAATTATGTGCACTTAGAATCTGAAAGAACAATGTGCAATAAAATCAAGAAGAAAGCTAGTCATTTAGGTGTTGTTATAACCAATGTCTTACTCTTTTTGTAAGTGGTGACATAAACTTTTGTGAACGTCTGTACATAAAGAATTCTTTGATTTCACTCTGGCTGGGGTGGCTCAGTGGATTGAGCACCAGCCTGCTAACCAAAGGGTCACTGGTTCGATTCCCAGTCAGGGCACATGCCTAGGTTGTGGGCCACGTCAGGTCCCCATTGGGGAGCATGTGAGAGGCAACAACACATTGATGTTTCTCTCCCTCTCTTTCTCCCTCACTTCTCCTCTGTCTAAAATAAATAAATAAAATCTTTTAAAAAAAGAATGCCTTGATTTCACACAGATTAGAAAAGTTAGATGATCGATTTTTTTCTATTTATTTGCCAAGAGTTAGTTATTGTTTTCAGTGCAAATAGTGTTCAGTGTTCAGCTATGTTATCATGATAAAGTATATAAACAAAATACCTATTTTCCCCCCCAGAGCATGATCTGAAATAAAAGGAAAGAGGAAAAAACAACATGGAACTCAGAGTTCAGAAACCTGAACTGCATCTAAGTTCTGCGGCAAACGGGTTGTATCCCTCTGGAAAAATCAGCCTCTCTGGACTGGGCTTGTGTTCTCAACTGTAAAATCTGAGGATCACATTAGTTGACCTAAGGATTGTTGTGGAGGATACCGGCCAGCAATATCCATCTCGGCTGCGGATGTTCGTTGAAACATGCTAAAAGCATACACAGAGACAACCAGGTCCTGTGGGGGAATCGGGACAGAATGGCCACTCCTCACATGGGGAGCGCCCCGTGTCCATACCCAAGCAGATTTTTATTGAGAAAACAGACTTAGTTTGTGGATTCACAGTCTGGCAGAAAAGATCAAAAGATGCAGGCAACTTACAAAGGTTGGGACAGAACTCCCCCTGTGATTCCGGCCAAGGTTTGTGATCTTTAACATATGAAAGAGGTACAGGTTCCAAAAGTTTCCTGCCTGTGCTTTTAAATCCCAAGATAATAACATCCTCCAGCAAACAGATCTCACAGGATCTTGCATATTCTATGTCCCAGACCTGATTACCCCGGGGGTCCACCGTTTCTGCTCTGGGCCGTTTTCGCCCCTGCAGGCCTAAGAAGACAAAGACAGCCAGGAGACTTGGATTTCTCACATCCAAGAACAAAGACTCAGGCTTTGACAAAGCCAAAGGGGGCAGGGGTTGATGTCTGATCACCCCTTCATTTCCATAGCCCCTTCTCTCAGGGCAATCCCACGTGATCACGTCTGTCTTAGATTCATTCTCTTTCTTAGAGAATTGTTACCCGTCATTGACTGACGATCATGCCAGGGAAATAAGTTTTGTTTCCTTCAGTGGCTCCTGGTCCGGAGGTCTTTCACTCAGCCTATATCACGGGGGGTTACAGCTTCCTGAGACCAGGCAGGGCGGCCCACAACAGATTATTACTTCCTGCACAAAGCAACTTAGTTTTTATTTTCCTGGTGATGCCAAAATCATTTGTAATGCTGTTTTTAATTCCTGGACAACAAGCTTATAATTTTTTTGCACTGGACCTTTTGTGGTTAAGAAATGCCCTACACTACTTCCTATATAGACCCAGGACGGAGACTCCCTTCCTCCTTGCACTGATAGCAGCAGCTCGTGGTGGAGGGAGAGAGGTCAGAGACGTGTGTGTGTAGGGCTTGAATGTAAGACAGCCACTGTGGAGGGCACAGTAAGACTCACAAAAACACCTGAAAGCCTAGTGACTAAGCCTCATTAATGTGTGTGGAGTAATAAACCTCGAGGGATATTAGCCGTGAATTGCTAATATGAAACATGTGTAAACAGCAGTTACTTTTTTTGTATATTATGAAACATGTCGCATTTTAAAACTGAGCCTCTGATCTGAAAATCATCATCCCTTCAGGAATTCAGAAGGTGCTTAGGAATTGTTCCAGACAAGGACATTTGAAGATGGATTTATATAATGATTTCACTCTCAAAGTGATAGATAATTCACGCTCCTGCAGATGAGTAAGTAATTTTCCAGCAGTTTGTTTCTCCAGTGCCTCTCCTATTAGGCGTCCTAGCTTCACTACTGACAAGCGCCGGGAGAACACAGCCCGACTTTGTGATTTGGAGGAGTGAGGAAGCCCTTGAGCCCCACAGACCTCGCCTAATGCCTGGCTTCCCAGCAACTGGCTGGCTGCTTTCTGGAGCTCCTTCGGCCTTGGCTGAAGCTTTTAGAAAGACTACGTTTCAACTGTTAGGTTGTGTTAGTGAGAAATGAAACGTCATGTTTTTGACTGAGGAATTCAGCTTTAACGGTGGCTAGATAATTCAATGGTTGCTAAGATACCTCAGCTTTCCATAATACATTACTTGGGTCCCCTAACTTCCTAAGTAAGTAAATCCTAAAAAAAAAAAGTCATTAGTATTATATTTTTAAGGCTTAAAAGATAATTTGAGCCCTGGCTGGCGTGGCTTAGTGGATTGAGTGGGGGCTGTGAACCAAAGTGTGGCAGGTTCGATTCCCAGTCAGGGTACGTGCCTGGGTTGCAGGCCATGACCCCCAGCAACCCCACATTGATGTCTCTCTCTCTCTCTCTCTCTCTTTCTCTTTCCTTTCCCTCTCTAAAAATAAAGAAATAAAATCTTTTTAAAAAAGATAATCTGATTACCTCTGGGTGATTATCTTATATTTAAAAAGCAAAAAAAATACTTCACTTTTTTTTCCTTAGGGAAACAAACACATCTCTGTTGTCTTTTGATTCCTTTTATAAAATTAAAAATGCATCATTCATGATTTTGGCAGTTTCAATTGCCTCTCTAGATATACCATAATAATGTGGATATTTTTATGGTATACTTGGAGACTTTCAAAATCCTATAAATATTCAATGAGTTTGTAAAAACAGCTTATTAAGTGAAACCCTTCAAAAAACATTTAAGTCAAGAACTAACAGTAAAATATTAGATAAAAGTTCAATTAATAAATTTTTGGTTACCAGAATCATTCAGATATGAGTAGGGATTTTGCTAGAAAAGAGGCACATCTCAAGACCATAGGTCAAGGACTGAAAAACAAACCATGACTTTCATGGTTGGTCTTAGAATAGAGGCTGGTTGCTGGACTTTAGGTGAGAAGAGGAAGGACGGAGGGGAGGAGCGGAAGGAAGGAAGGAAGGAAGAAGGAAGGAAGGAGATGAGGAAGGAAGGAAGGAAGGAAGGACGGAGGAAGGGTCTTCTTTTCTTTCTTCTTTTTCTTTCTTCTTTCTTTTCTTCTCTCCCTCTCTCTCTCTTTCTTTCTTTCTTCTCTCTCTCTTATCATTTTTTATTGTTATTCTATTA